>NW_028164790.1:0-10000 GCF_964263955.1 Coregonus lavaretus
GTATATATGAAACAGGTTCGAGAATAGACAGGGGACATGGGGACATGAGGGTATCCGAAACCAGGCCCTGCCCTGGGCATGAGCACCTCCAGTCGGTCGCCGGAGGGATGGTCCACTTCGGAGCGTTGGAACCATGGTTCTGCGGGACCCAGAACCCTCAAAAAAGCCCATTTACCAACAACCGCACGGGCCGAGAGGTTTGCCATCACCCCCGGATCAATCGGACATGTACGGGTGCTTCACGACAGAGAGGGGCCATGGGGACATGAGGTAGCCGAAACCGGGCCTTCCCCTGGGCATGGGAACGGCCAGTAGGTCCCTGGAGGTATGGTCCACTTCGGAGCGTTGGAACCATGGTTCTGAGGGACCCAGAACCCTCAAACATGCCCGATTCCCAATATCCGCACAGGCCGAGAGGTTTGCCATCACCCCCGGATCAATCCGCCATGGAAGTCTATTCTCTGAAAACGAGGTTTTCAAAATCGCGCCGGTACCTGTCTGGCCGACCTGGAACCGAGTGGGGCTACTACGGGAGAGGCCAAATTATCGACATAAGCCCTGCCACCCGCTGGGCCTGTCTGTGCTCCGCCGTTTGGGGGAAAAAACAGCGATTTCGGTTTTGAAAAAACGACTTAAAACGTTAATAATTCAAAAACTAAAAGTCCAATCAGGATGGGGTTTTTTTGGCGCAAAAGGGCACGAATAGACGCACATTTATATATAAATTAATTCGTTTTTGGAAATTTTTTACTATATTTTAATTATGTTAGAAAAGTGAAAAAAAAAAATAGGGGTCAGAACGGTTGATGTTCCTATACGAGTTAAGAAAAACCCTTTTAGGTAATGGAAGTTCATCATAAAAGAGGATAATAGACCAAATTTGGGACCTCTAGCTCATCGGGAAGTATTTTTAAACATTATTTGAAAAAATCGGAAAAATCGGCCGAAATTGCACTATGTCCCTTCGTGCATGGTAACCCAAATGAGAACCAGGGGGAACGGCTCCTGACTCACACAAGGCCGACATGGGTGCTCTTGGTCGGATTGGGTTGTGGGTCAGACACCCCCACATGGAAGACCGCCGGCGGTCGATGGGAGAACCAGAGACCGACTCCTGGCTCACGGAAGGCCGATTTGGGTGCACTTGGTCGGATTGGGTTGTGGGTCAGACACCCCAACATGGTTGTCCGTCGGCGGACACCAGGAGAACCAGGGACCGACTCCTGGCTCACGGAAGGCCGATTTGATGCACTTTTTTCGGATTGGGGTGGTGGTCAGACACCCCCATATGGAAATCATCCGGTTGACAACAGGAGAACCAGGGACCGACTCCTGGCTCCCGGAAGGCCGATTTGATGCACTTTTTTCGGATTGGGATGTTGGTCAGACACCCCCATATGGAAATCATCCGGTTGACAACAGGAGAACCAGGGACCGACTCCTGGCTCCCGGAAGGCCGATTTTGATGCACTTTTCTCGGATTGGGTTGGTGGTCAGACACCCCCATATGGAAATCATCCGGTTGACACTATGAGAACCAGGGACCGACTCCTGGCTCCCGGAAGGCCGATTTTGATGCACTTTTCTCGGATTGGGTTGGTGGTCAGACACCCCCATATGGAAATCATCCGGTTGACACTATGAGAACCAGGGACCGACTCCTGCCTCACGGAAGGCCGATTTTGATGCACTTTTCTCGGATTGGGTTGGTGGTCAGACACCCCCATATGGAAACCATCCGGTTGACACTATGAGAACCAGGGACCGACTCCTGCCTCACGGAAGGCCGATTTTGATGCACTTTTCTCGGATTGGGTTGGTGGTCAGACACCCCCATATGGAAACCATCCGGTTGACATTAGGAGAACCAGGGACCGACTCCTGGCTCCCGGAAGGCCGATTTTGATGCACTTTTCTCGGATTGGGTTGGTGGTCAGACACCCCCATATGGAAACCATCCGGTTGACACTATGAGAACCAGGGACCGACTCCTGCCTCACGGAAGGCCGATTTTGATGCACTTTTCTCGGATTGGGTTGGTGGTCAGACACCCCCATATGGAAACCATCCGGTTGACATTAGGAGAACCAGGGACCGACTCCTGGCTCCCGGAAGGCCGATTTTGATGCACTTTTCTCGGATTGGGTTGGTGGTCAGACACCCCCATATGGAAACCATCCGGTTGACACCAGGAGAACCAGGGACCGACTCCTGGCTCCCGGAAGGCCGATTTTGATGCACTTTTCTCGGATTGGGTTGGTGGTCAGACACCCCCATATGGAAACCATCCGGTTGACACTATGAGAACCAGGGACCGACTCCTGCCTCACGGAAGGCCGATTTTGATGCACTTTTCTCGGATTGGGTTGGTGGTCAGACACCCCCATATGGAAACCATCCGGTTGACATTAGGAGAACCAGGGACCGACTCCTGGCTCCCGGAAGGCCGATTTTGATGCACTTTTCTCGGATTGGGTTGGTGGTCAGACACCCCCATATGGAAACCATCCGGTTGACATTAGGAGAACCAGGGACCGACTCCTGGCTCCCGGAAGGCCGATTTTGATGCACTTTTCTCGGATTGGGTTGGTGGTCAGACACCCCCATATGGAAACCATCCGGTTGACACTATGAGAACCAGGGACCGACTCCTGCCTCACGGAAGGCCGATTTTGATGCACTTTTCTCGGATTGGGTTGGTGGTCAGACACCCCCATATGGAAACCATCCGGTTGACATTAGGAGAACCAGGGACCGACTCCTGGCTCCCGGAAGGCCGATTTTGATGCACTTTTCTCGGATTGGGTTGGTGGTCAGACACCCCCATATGGAAACCATCCGGTTGACACTATGAGAACCAGGGACCGACTCCTGCCTCACGGAAGGCCGATTTTGATGCACTTTTCTCGGATTGGGTTGGTGGTCAGACACCCCCATATGGAAACCATCCGGTTGACATTAGGAGAACCAGGGACCGACTCCTGGCTCCCGGAAGGCCGATTTTGATGCACTTTTCTCGGATTGGGTTGGTGGTCAGACACCCCCATATGGAAACCATCCGGTTGACACCAGGAGAACCAGGGACCGACTCCTGGCTCCCGGAAGGCCGATTTTGATGCACTTTTCTCGGATTGGGTTGGTGGTCAGACACCCCCATATGGAAACCATCCGGTTGACACTATGAGAACCAGGGACCGACTCCTGCCTCACGGAAGGCCGATTTTGATGCACTTTTCTCGGATTGGGTTGGTGGTCAGACACCCCCATATGGAAACCATCCGGTTGACATTAGGAGAACCAGGGACCGACTCCTGGCTCCCGGAAGGCCGATTTTGATGCACTTTTCTCGGATTGGGTTGGTGGTCAGACACCCCCATATGGAAATCATCCGGTTGACAACAGGAGAACCAGGGACCGACTCCTGGCTCCCGGAAGGCCGATTTTGATGCACTTTTCTCGGATTGGGTTGGTGGTCAGACACCCCCATATGGAAATCATCCGGTTGACACTATGAGAACCAGGGACCGACTCCTGGCTCCCGGAAGGCCGATTTTGATGCACTTTTCTCGGATTGGGTTGGTGGTCAGACACCCCCATATGGAAATCATCCGGTTGACACTATGAGAACCAGGGACCGACTCCTGGCTCCCGGAAGGCCGATTTTGATGCACTTTTCTCGGATTGGGTTGGTGGTCAGACACCCCCATATGGAAATCATCCGGTTGACACTATGAGAACCAGGGACCGACTCCTGGCTCCCGGAAGGCCGATTTTGATGCACTTTTCTCGGATTGGGTTGGTGGTCAGACACCCCCATATGGAAACCATCCGGTTGACACCAGGAGAACCAGGGACCGACTCCTGGCTCCCGGAAGGCCGATTTTGATGCACTTTTCTCGGATTGGGTTCTTGGTCAGACACCCCCATATGGTAAACCGCCGGCGGACACTAGGAGAACCAGGGGAGGCTATTACCTCACACATGGGGGTTTTGGGTGCCCTTGGCCGGCTTGGGGGTGACCCCAAGAGTGGGTCCAAGACCCCACACCCGGATCCATCCACAGGGGGGCGCCACATGTCATTTTAAGCCTGATTTCACTAGGGGAACCAGGGGATGATCTTAACTCACAAATGGGGGTTTTGGGTGCCCATGGCCGGCTTGGGGGTGACCCCAAGAGGGGGTCCAAGACCCCACAGCCGGATCCATCCACAGGGGGGCGCCACATGTCATTTTAAGCCTGATTTCACTATGGGTACCCAGGGGAGGCTGTTCACTCACACATGGGGGTTTTGGGTGCCCATTGAAGGCATGGCCAGCTTGGGGGGGACCCCAAGAAGGGGTCCAAGACCCCACAGCCGGATCCATCCACAGGGGGGCGCCACATGTCACTTTAGGCCGGATTTCACTATGGGTACCCAGGGGAGGCTGTTCACTCACACATGGGGGTTTTGGGTGCCCATTGAAGGCATGGCCAGCTTGGGGGGGACCCCAAGAAGGGGTCCAAGCACCCACAGCCGGATCTATCCACAGGGGGGCGCCACATGTCATTTTAAGCCTGATTTCACTATGGGTACCCAGGGGAGGCTGTTCACTCACACATGGGGGTTTGGGGTGCCCATGGTCGGCATGGATGGCTTGGGGGGGACCCCAAGAAGGGGTCCAAGCACCCACAGCCGGATCTATCCACAGGGGGGCGCCACATGTCATTTTAAGCCTGATTTCACTATGGGGACCCAGGGGAGGCTGTTCACTCACACATGGGGGTTTTGGGTGCCCATGGTCGGCATGGCTGGCTTGGGGGAGACCCCAAGAAGGGGTCCAAGCACCCCCACCCGAATCCATCCACAGGGGGGCGCCACAGGTCACTTTAAGCCGGATTTCACTATGGGTACACTGGGGAGGCTGTTCACTCACACATGGGAGTTTTGGGTGCCCATGGTCGGCATGGCTGGCTTGGAGGAGACCCCAAGAAGGGGTCCAAGCACCCCCATCCAGATCCATCCACAGGGGGGCGCCACAGGTCACTTTAAGCCTGATTTCACTATGGGTACCCAGGGGAGGCTGTTCACTCACACATGGGGGTTTTGGGTGCCCATGGTCGGCATGGCTGGCTTGGGGGAGACCCCAAGAAGGGGTCCAAGCACCCCCACCAAGATCCATCCACAGGGGGGCGCCACAGGTCATTTTAGGCCTGATTTCACTATGGGGACACAGGGGAGGCTTTTCACTCACACATCGGGGTTTTGGGTGCCCTTGGTCGGCATGGCTGGCTTGGAGGAGACCCCAAGAAGGGGTCCAAGCACCCCCACCAAGATCCATCCACAGGGGGGCGCCACAGGTCACTTTAAGCCGGATTTCACTATGGGTACCCAGGGGAGGCTGTTCACTCACACATGGGGGTTTTGGGTGCCCATGGTCGGCATGGCTGGCTTGGAGGAGACCCCAAGAAGGGGTCCAAGCACCCCCACCAAGATCCATCCACAGGGGGGCGCCACAGGTCATTTTAGGCCTGATTTCACTATGGGGACACAGGGGAGGCTTTTCACTCACACATCGGGGTTTTGGGTGCCCTTGGTCGGCATGGCTGGCTTGGAGGAGACCCCAAGAAGGGGTCCAAGCACCCCCACCAAGATCCATCCACAGGGGGGCGCCACAGGTCATTTTAGGCCTGATTTCACTATGGGGACACAGGGGAGGCTTTTCACTCACACATCGGGGTTTTGGGTGCCCTTGGTCGGCATGGCTGGCTTGGAGGAGACCCCAAGAAGGGGTCCAAGCACCCCCACCAAGATCCATCCACAGGGGGGCGCCACAGGTCACTTTAAGCCGGATTTCACTATGGGTACCCAGGGGAGGCTGTTCACTCACACATGGGGGTTTTGGGTGCCCATGGTCGGCATGGCTGGCTTGGAGGAGACCCCAAGAAGGGGTCCAAGCACCCCCACCAAGATCCATCCACAGGGGGGCGCCACAGGTCATTTTAGGCCTGATTTCACTATGGGGACACAGGGGAGGCTTTTCACTCACACATCGGGGTTTTGGGTGCCCTTGGTCGGCATGGCTGGCTTGGAGGAGACCCCAAGAAGGGGTCCAAGCACCCCCACCAAGATCCATCCACAGGGGGGCGCCACAGGTCATTTTAGGCCTGATTTCACTATGGGGACACAGGGGAGGCTTTTCACTCACACATCGGGGTTTTGGGTGCCCTTGGTCGGCATGGCTGGCTTGGAGGAGACCCCAAGAAGGGGTCCAAGCACCCCCACCAAGATCCATCCACAGGGGGGCGCCACAGGTCACTTTAAGCCGGATTTCACTATGGGTACCCAGGGGAGGCTGTTCACTCACACATGGGGGTTTTGGGTGCCCATGGTCGGCATGGCTGGCTTGGAGGAGACCCCAAGAAGGGGTCCAAGCACCCCCACCAAGATCCATCCACAGGGGGGCGCCACAGGTCATTTTAGGCCTGATTTCACTATGGGGACACAGGGGAGGCTTTTCACTCACACATCGGGGTTTTGGGTGCCCTTGGTCGGCATGGCTGGCTTGGAGGAGACCCCAAGAAGGGGTCCAAGCACCCCCACCAAGATCCATCCACAGGGGGGCGCCACAGGTCACTTTAAGCCGGATTTCACTATGGGTACACTGGGGAGGCTGTTCACTCACACATGGGGGTTTTGGGTGCCCATGGTCGGCATGGCTGGCTTGGAGGAGACCCCAAGAAGGGGTCCAAGCACCCCCACCAAGATCCATCCACAGGGGGGCGCCACAGGTCATTTTAGGCCTGATTTCACTATGGGGACACAGGGGAGGCTTTTCACTCACACATCGGGGTTTTGGGTGCCCTTGGTCGGCATGGCTGGCTTGGAGGAGACCCCAAGAAGGGGTCCAAGCACCCCCACCAAGATCCATCCACAGGGGGGCGCCACAGGTCATTTTAGGCCTGATTTCACTATGGGGACACAGGGGAGGCTTTTCACTCACACATCGGGGTTTTGGGTGCCCTTGGTCGGCATGGCTGGCTTGGAGGAGACCCCAAGAAGGGGTCCAAGCACCCCCACCAAGATCCATCCACAGGGGGGCGCCACAGGTCACTTTAAGCCGGATTTCACTATGGGTACCCAGGGGAGGCTGTTCACTCACACATGGGGGTTTTGGGTGCCCATGGTCGGCATGGCTGGCTTGGAGGAGACCCCAAGAAGGGGTCCAAGCACCCCCACCAAGATCCATCCACAGGGGGGCGCCACAGGTCATTTTAGGCCTGATTTCACTATGGGGACACAGGGGAGGCTTTTCACTCACACATCGGGGTTTTGGGTGCCCTTGGTCGGCATGGCTGGCTTGGAGGAGACCCCAAGAAGGGGTCCAAGCACCCCCACCAAGATCCATCCACAGGGGGGCGCCACAGGTCACTTTAAGCCGGATTTCACTATGGGTACACTGGGGAGGCTGTTCACTCACACATGGGGGTTTTGGGTGCCCATGGCCGGCATGGCCAGCTTGGGGGAGACCCCAAGAAGGGGTCCAAGCACCCCCACCAAGATCCATCCACAGGGGGGCGCCACAGGTCATTTTAGGCCTGATTTCACTATGGGGACACAGGGGAGGCTTTTCACTCACACATGGGGGTTTTGGGTGCCCTTGGTCGGCATGGCTGGCTTGGGGGGGACCCCAAGAAGGGGTCCAAGCACCCCCATCCAGATCCATCCACAGGGGGGCGCCACATGTCATTGTAGGCCTGATTTCACTATGGGGACCCAGGGGAGGCTTTTCACTCACACATGGGGGTTTTGGGTGCCCATGGCCGGCATGGCCAGCTTGGGGGAGACCCCAAGAAGGGGTCCAAGCACCCCCATCCAGATCCATCCACAGGGGGGCGCCACAGGTCATTTTCACTAGGAGAACCAGGGGAGGGCTCCTGACTCACACATGGGCATTCTGGGTGCCCATGGCTGGGATGGGTGAGACAGAGTCCAGCCCTCCACACACAAAAGTGATCCAGCAGGCCAGAAGAAAGGGGAGAGAGAGAGAGAGAGAGAGAGAACAAATAATACATGGGCACAGAGCAGCCAGCCTCCATTGGAGCTGCCTGCACAGTGCTGCCCTCCTGTGGGAAAGGTTCACACACACACTCACTCACTCACTCACACAGACACACACAGACAAACCTATTCACTTGGGCCTTCTCCCTCATGCCCTGCTGACATCCATGCAGGCCCACATTGACCTTTGTGACCTCTGGAGCTCCATGCACCTTGTTCTAAACTCCCTGCCTAGTAAAGGGCATCTCCCATGGGCATGAGAGTACAGCTCACTCCCCTGGAGCACCATGCCTCTTTTTAATCACTCTCTCCCTATTAAAACCCTCTCTCCCATGGGCTTGAGAGTACAGCTTACTCCCTTGACCTCCAGAGGTATAGGAGGCCAAAAAAAAAGGGGGACAGAGCAGACAGCCCCCAAAGGGGATGCCTGCTCTGCCCCCCTATGAGACAGGTTCACTCACTCACACAGACACACCTATTCACTTGGGCCTTCTCCCTCATGCCCTGCTGACATCCATGCAGGCCCACATTGACCTTTGTGACCTCTGGAGCTCCATGCCTCTTTTTAAACTCTCTCTTCCCATTAAAAGCCTCTCTCACATGGGCTTGAGAGTACAGCTTACTCCCTTGACCTCCAGAGGTATAGGAGGCCAAAAAAAAAGGGGGACAGAGCAGACAGCCCCCAAAGGGGATGCCTGCTCTGCCCCCCTATGAGACAGGTTCACTCACTCACACAGACACACCTATTCACTTGGGCCTTCTCTCTGTGGCCCTGCTGACAGCCATGCAGGCCCACATTGACCTTTGTGACCTCTGGAGCTCATTGCCTCCATCTCTACACTCCATGCCCAGTGAAACCCTCTCTCACTCGGCCTGAGACTGCAGCTCACTCCCTGGATGGCCTGGGCTCCAGAACCACGACCACCAGGCCCACACTCCCTGCCCACTCAAACCCTCTCTCACTCGGCCTGAGACTGCAGCTCACTCCCTGGACCTCCATGCCTCTCCGACCTCCATGCCTCCAGGCCCACACTCTGTGTCCGCTCAAACCATCTCTCACTCGGACTGAGACTGCAGCTCACTGCATGGGCGTCCCCGACCTCCATGCCTCCAGGCCCACACTCTGTGTCCGCTCAAACCATCTCTCACTCGGACTGAGACTGCAGCTCACTGCATGGGCGTCCCCGACCTCCATGCCTCCAGGCCCACACTCTGTGTCCGCTCAAACCATCTCTCACTCGGACTGAGACTGCAGCTCACTGCATGGGCCTCCCCGACCTCCATGCCTCCAGGCCCACACTCTGTGTCCGCTCAAACCATCTCTCACTCGGACTGAGACTGCAGCTCACTGCATGGGCCTCCCCGACCTCCATGCCTCCAGGCCCACACTCTGTGTCCGCTCAAACCATCTCTCACTCGGACTGAGACTGCAGCTCACTCCCTCGACCTCCATGCCTCTCCGACCTCCATGCCTCCAGGCCCACACTCCATGCCCGCTCAAACCATCTCTCACTCGGACTGAGACTGCAGCTCACTCCCTGGGTGGCCTGGGCTCCAGAACCACGACCACCAGGCGAACCGGGGCACCCACTCTTAAGCACCCCTCCCGCGGACACAAAGTAGTCTTAAGCCCGGCCTTCAGGAACCACGCGTACCTGGTAACCCAAAACAAGCTCATCGTACCTGGTAACCCAATTTTATTTGTATTTTTTCCCCGTTCACAGACTAAGTCCCCACTCAGACCTCCGCTGCCTGAGTGACGCCCTTAGCCCGCTAGTCCGACCAACCCTGCTCGGACTCGGGGTGCCCACCGCCCTTGGGCTGCCTGCCCTGGTTCTTTTTTTTTCTCCGCTCACAGACTAAGTCCCCACTCAGACCTCCACAGCCTGAGTGACGCCCTTAGCCCGCTAGTCCGACCGCCCCTGCTCGGACTCGGGGTGCCCACCGCCCTTGGGCTGCCC
>NW_028164790.1:22500-26139 GCF_964263955.1 Coregonus lavaretus
TCCTGCCTCACGGAAGGCCGATTTTGATGCACTTTTCTCGGATTGGGTTGGTGGTCAGACACCCCCATATGGAAACCATCCGGTTGACATTAGGAGAACCAGGGACCGACTCCTGGCTCCCGGAAGGCCGATTTTGATGCACTTTTCTCGGATTGGGTTGGTGGTCAGACACCCCCATATGGAAACCATCCGGTTGACACTATGAGAACCAGGGACCGACTCCTGCCTCACGGAAGGCCGATTTTGATGCACTTTTCTCGGATTGGGTTGGTGGTCAGACACCCCCATATGGAAACCATCCGGTTGACATTAGGAGAACCAGGGACCGACTCCTGGCTCCCGGAAGGCCGATTTTGATGCACTTTTCTCGGATTGGGTTGGTGGTCAGACACCCCCATATGGAAACCATCCGGTTGACACCAGGAGAACCAGGGACCGACTCCTGGCTCCCGGAAGGCCGATTTTGATGCACTTTTCTCGGATTGGGTTGGTGGTCAGACACCCCCATATGGAAACCATCCGTTGACACTATGAGAACCAGGGACCGACTCCTGCCTCACGGAAGGCCGATTTTGATGCACTTTTCTCGGATTGGGTTGGTGGTCAGACACCCCCATATGGAAACCATCCGGTTGACATTAGGAGAACCAGGGACCGACTCCTGGCTCCCGGAAGGCCGATTTGATGCACTTTTCTCGGATTGGGTTGGTGGTCAGACACCCCCATATGGAAACCATCCGGTTGACATTAGGAGAACCAGGGACCGACTCCTGGCTCCCGGAAGGCCGATTTTGATGCACTTTTCTCGGATTGGGTTGGTGGTCAGACACCCCCATATGGAAACCATCCGGTTGACACTATGAGAACCAGGGACCGACTCCTGCCTCACGGAAGGCCGATTTTGATGCACTTTTCTCGGATGGGTTGGTGGTCAGACACCCCCATATGGAAACCATCCGGTTGACATTAGGAGAACCAGGGACCGACTCCTGGCTCCCGGAAGGCCGATTTTGATGCACTTTTCTCGGATTGGGTTGGTGGTCAGACACCCCCATATGGAAACCATCCGGTTGACACTATGAGAACCAGGGACCGACTCCTGCCTCACGGAAGGCCGATTTTGATGCACTTTTCTCGGATTGGGTTGGTGGTCAGACACCCCCATATGGAAACCATCCGGTTGACATTAGGAGAACCAGGGACCGACTCCTGGCTCCCGGAAGGCCGATTTTGATGCACTTTCTCGGATTGGGTTGGTGGTCAGACACCCCCATATGGAAACCATCCGGTTGACACCAGGAGAACCAGGGACCGACTCCTGGCTCCCGGAAGGCCGATTTTGATGCACTTTTCTCGGATTGGGTTGGTGGTCAGACACCCCCATATGGAAACCATCCGGTTGACACTATGAGAACCAGGGACCGACTCCTGCCTCACGGAAGGCCGATTTTGATGCACTTTTCTCGGATTGGGTTGGTGGTCAGACACCCCCATATGGAAACCATCCGGTTGACATTAGGAGAACCAGGGACCGACTCCTGGCTCCCGGAAGGCCGATTTTGATGCACTTTTCCTGGATTGGGTTGGTGGTCAGACACCCCCATATGGAAATCATCCGGTTGACAACAGGAGAACCAGGGACCGACTCCTGGCTCCCGGAAGGCCGATTTTGATGCACTTTTCTCGGATTGGGTTGGTGGTCAGACACCCCCATATGGAAATCATCCGGTTGACACTATGAGAACCAGGGACCGACTCCTGCTCCCGGAAGGCCGATTTTGATGCACTTTTCTCGGATTGGGTTGGTGGTCAGACACCCCCATATGGAAATCATCCGGTTGACAACAGGAGAACCAGGGACCGACTCCTGGCTCCCGGAAGGCCGATTTGATGCACTTTTTCGGATTGGGATGTTGGTCAGACACCCCCATATGGAAATCATCCGGTTGACAACAGGAGAACCAGGGACCGACTCCTGGCTCCCGGAAGGCCGATTTTGATGCACTTTTCTCGGATTGGGTTGGTGGTCAGACACCCCCATATGGAAATCATCCGGTTGACACTATGAGAACCAGGGACCGACTCCTGGCTCCCGGAAGGCCGATTTTGATGCACTTTCTCGGATTGGGTTGGTGGTCAGACACCCCCATATGGAAATCATCCGGTTGACACTATGAGAAACCAGGGACCGACTCCTGGCTCCCGGAAGGCCGATTTTGATGCACTTTTCTCGGATTGGGTTGGTGGTCAGACACCCCCATATGGAAACCATCCGGTTGACACTATGAGAACCAGGGACCGACTCCTGCCTCACGGAAGGCCGATTTTGATGCACTTTTCTCGGATTGGTTGGTGGTCAGACACCCCCATATGGAAACCATCCGGTTGACATTAGGAGAACCAGGGACCGACTCCTGGCTCCCGGAAGGCCGATTTTGATGCACTTTTCTCGGATTGGGTTGGTGGTCAGACACCCCCATATGGAAACCATCCGGTTGACATTAGGAGAACCAGGGACCGACTCCTGGCTCCCGGAAGGCCGATTTTGATGCACTTTTCTCGGATTGGTTGGTGGTCAGACACCCCCATATGGAAATCATCCGGTTGACACTATGAGAACCAGGGACCGACTCCTGGCTCCCGGAAGGCCGATTTTGATGCACTTTTCTCGGATTGGGTTGGTGGTCAGACACCCCCATATGGAAATCATCCGGTTGACACTATGAGAACCAGGGACCGACTCCTGGCTCCCGGAAGGCCGATTTTGATGCACTTTTCTCGGATTGGGTTGGTGGTCAGACACCCCCATATGGAAACCATCCGGTTGACATTAGGAGAACCAGGGACCGACTCCTGGCTCCCGGAAGGCCGATTTTGATGCACTTTTCTCGGATTGGGTTGGTGGTCAGACACCCCCATATGGAAATCATCCGGTTGACACTATGAGAACCAGGGACCGACTCCTGGCTCCCGGAAGGCCGATTTTGATGCACTTTTCTCGGATTGGGTTGGTGGTCAGACACCCCCATATGGAAATCATCCGGTTGACACTATGAGAACCAGGGACCGACTCCTGGCTCCCGGAAGGCCGATTTTGATGCACTTTTCTCGGATTGGGTTGGTGGTCAGACACCCCCATATGGAAACCATCCGGTTGACACCAGGAGAACCAGGGACCGACTCCTGGCTCCCGGAAGGCCGATTTTGATGCACTTTTCTCGGATTGGGTTGGTGGTCAGACACCCCCATATGGAAACCATCCGGTTGACACCAGGAGACCAGGGACCGACTCCTGGCTCCCGGAAGGCCGATTTTGATGCACTTTTCTCGGATTGGGTTCTTGGTCAGACACCCCCATATGGTAAACCGCCGGCGGACACTAGGAGAACCAGGGAGGCTATTACCTCACACATGGGGGTTTTGGGTGCCCTTGGCCGGCTTGGGGTGACCCCAAGAGTGGGTCAAGACCCCACACCCGGATCCATCCACAGGGGGGCGCCACATGTCATTTTAAGCCTGATTTCACTAGGGGAACCAGGGGATGATCTTAACTCACAAATGGGGGGTTTTGGGGTGCCCATGGCCGCTTGGGGGTGACCCCAAGAGGGGGTCCAAGACCCCACAGCCGGATCCATCCAC
>NW_028164789.1:0-2500 GCF_964263955.1 Coregonus lavaretus
CTCTCTGTCTAGCGTAGTAGTTACCTGGCAGGGCTGTGTTATCTCTCTCTGTCTAGTGTAGTAGTTACCTGGCAGGGCTGCGTTATCTCTCTCTGTCTAGCGTAGTAGTTACCTGGCAGGGCTGTGTTATCTCTCTCTGTCTAGCGTAGTAGTTACCTGGCAGGGCTGTGTTATCTCTCTCTGTCTAGTGTAGTAGTTACCTGGCAGGGCTGTGTTATCTCTCTCTGTCTAGTGTAGTAGTTACCTGGCAGGGCTGTGTTATCTCTCTCTGTCTAGTGTAGTAGTTACCTGGCAGGGCTGTGTTATCTCTCTCTGTCTAGCGTAGTAGTTACCTGGCAGGGCTGTGTTATCTCTCTCTGTCTAGTGTAGTAGTTACCTGGCAGGGCTGTGTTATCTCTCTCTGTCTAGCGTAGTAGTTACCTGGCAGGGCTGTGTTATCTCTCTCTGTCTAGCGTAGTAGTTACCTGGCAGGGCTGTGTTATCTCTCTCTGTCTAGTGTAGTAGTTACCTGGCAGGGCTGTGTTATCTCTCTCTGTCTAGTGTAGTAGTTACCTGGCAGGGCTGTGTTATCTCTCTCTGTCTAGTGTAGTAGTTACCTGGCAGGGCTGTGTTATCTCTCTCTGTCTAGCGTAGTAGTTACCTGGCAGGGCTGTGTTATCTCTCTCTGTCTAGTGTAGTAGTTACCTGGCAGGGCTGTGTTATCTCTCTCTGTCTAGCGTAGTAGTTACCTGGCAGGGCTGTGTTATCTCTCTCTGTCTAGCGTAGTAGTTACCTGGCAGGGCTGTGTTATCTCTCTCTGTCTAGTGTAGTAGTTACCTGGCAGGGCTGTGTTATCTCTCTCTGTCTAGCGTAGTAGTTACCTGGCAGGGCTGTGTTATCTCTCTCTGTCTAGCGTAGTAGTTACCTGGCAGGGCTGTGTTATCTCTCTCTGTCTAGTGTAGTAGTTACCTGGCAGGGCTGTGTTATCTCTCTCTGTCTAGTGTAGTAGTTACCTGGCAGGGCTGTGTTATCTCTCTCTGTCTAGTGTAGTAGTTACCTGGCAGGGCTGTGTTATCTCTCTCTGTCTAGCGTAGTAGTTACCTGGCAGGGCTGTGTTATCTCTCTCTGTCTAGCGTAGTAGTTACCTGGCAGGGCTGTGTTATCTCTCTCTGTCTAGTGTAGTAGTTACCTGGCAGGGCTGTGTTATCTCTCTCTGTCTAGTGTAGTAGTTACCTGGCAGGGCTGTGTTATCTCTCTCTGTCTAGTGTAGTAGTTACCTGGCAGGGCTGTGTTATCTCTCTCTGTCTAGTGTAGTAGTTACCTGGCAGGGCTGTGTTATCTCTCTCTGTCTAGTGTAGTAGTTACCTGGCAGGGCTGTGTTATCTCTCTCTGTCTAGTGTAGTAGTTACCTGGCAGGGCTGTGTTATCTCTCTCTGTCTAGTGTAGTAGTTACCTGGCAGGGCTGTGTTATCTCTCTCTGTCTAGTGTAGTAGTTACCTGGCAGGGCTGTGTTATCTCTCTCTGTCTAGTGTAGTAGTTACCTGGCAGGGCTGTGTTATCTCTCTCTGTCTAGTGTAGTAGTTACCTGGCAGGGCTGTGTTATCTCTCTCTGTCTAGTGTAGTAGTTACCTGGCAGGGCTGTGTTATCTCTCTCTGTCTAGTGTAGTAGTTACCTGGCAGGGCTGTGTTATCTCTCTCTGTCTAGTGTAGTAGTTACCTGGCAGGGCTGTGTTATCTCTCTCTGTCTAGTGTAGTAGTTACCTGGCAGGGCTGTGTTATCTCTCTCTGTCTAGTGTAGTAGTTACCTGGCAGGGCTGTGTTATCTCTCTCTGTCTAGTGTAGTAGTTACCTGGCAGGGCTGTGTTATCTCTCTCTGTCTAGTGTAGTAGTTACCTGGCAGGGCTGTGTTATCTCTCTCTGTCTAGTGTAGTAGTTACCTGGCAGGGCTGTGTTATCTCTCTCTGTCTAGTGTAGTAGTTACCTGGCAGGGCTGTGTTATCTCTCTCTGTCTAGTGTAGTAGTTACCTGGCAGGGCTGTGTTATCTCTCTCTGTCTAGTGTAGTAGTTACCTGGCAGGGCTGTGTTATCTCTCTCTGTCTAGTGTAGTAGTTACCTGGCAGGGCTGTGTTATCTCTCTCTGTCTAGTGTAGTAGTTACCTGGCAGGGCTGTGTTATCTCTCTCTGTCTAGTGTAGTAGTTACCTGGCAGGGCTGTGTTATCTCTCTCTGTCTAGTGTAGTAGTTACCTGGCAGGGCTGTGTTATCTCTCTCTGTCTAGTGTAGTAGTTACCTGGCAGGGCTGTGTTATCTCTCTCTGTCTAGTGTAGTAGTTACCTGGCAGGGCTGTGTTATCTCTCTCTGTCTAGTGTAGTAGTTACCTGGCAGGGCTGTGTTATCTCTCTCTGTCTAGTGTAGTAGTTACCTGGCAGGGCTGTGTTATCTCTCTCTGTCTAGTGTAGTAGTTACCTGGCAGGGCTGTGTTATCTCTCTCTGTCTAGTGTAGTAGTTACCTGGCAGGGTTG
>NW_028164789.1:5000-32500 GCF_964263955.1 Coregonus lavaretus
CAACATGGTTTAATCGGCTAGTGATTACAGTACCACTCTCCCAACATGGTTTAATCGGCTAGTGATTACAGTACCACTCTCCCAACAGTCTGAAGACAGCTCACTATGATCTCCATGCATGTAATAATAATAATAACAAAAACAAAAACAAAAACAAAAACAATAACAATAAAAATAATAATAATAATAATAATAACAATAATAATAATTATATTATAATTATATTAATAATATTAATATAATAAATATTAATATATTCATAATATTAATAATACTAGTATTATTAATAATACCTACATTTATAATTATATTATTATTAACATTATTAATAATAATAATAACAATATTTAATAACCTCTTAGACTTTTTAGGGGACCTGCGTGGTTCTGGTACCGGTTCCGACCGACATTTCGCTTATAAATCGATCTGCGGATAACATAGCTTGGAATGGATTGCATTGAGCAATAGCCCTGGTTCACACGGACGCAGTAGTATTTTTTCTGAGCCTGTGTGACGTAGGATGTGAAATCTGAGACCTCTTAAAGCTGGGATGTCCTGCCTGCCGTTTAACATGCTCTTCTAATTGTCCATGAACTCCTGGCTGAACCCTACATCACACTGGGGGTTCACTGACAGAGCACAAGCCTGCAATCGTTACATCGTAACACAACAGGAGAGAGTGGTTTCATCGCGGTTTCAGCCCTTTCAGAGATGGATTTATAGCCATTCATCTAAAATAATTAATAGATACAAATACAAATAAAACTACCTGTTTGTCTTAGATGGACAATATTAATAATATGAGACGAAAGGCGAGTTCCTGACGAGTTCAGGAAGCCACGCTGGAGCTCAGTGAGACATTCACAGCGATGGGGGCAGACGTTTTGATCAAGAGAGACCTTTAGAAAATATGCACATTTTCTCTGACACTAAACATACAAATTGGTATTTTACAGTTATAAGGAAGGTGACATTTTATAGTTAGTCATATTATCATTTGATTAAACTATATGTAGAAAGCATGTAAGTCCTTGACATTTGCAGGTAATTGTTGTGAAATGGTTAGATATTCCTTGTTAGATATTGCTGCACTGTCGGAGCTACACCTCAGCGATGTTATAACCGCGATCGATAATAGACAGTACTGCACAGCCGTCTTCATCGACCTGGCCAAGGCTTTCGACTCTGTCAACCACCGCATTCTTATTGGCAGACTAAATAGCCTTGGTTTCTCTAATGACTGCCTCGCCTGGTTCACCAACTACTTCTCAGACGGAGTTCAATGTGTCAAATCGGAGGGCCTGTTGTCTGGACCTCTGGCCGTCTCTACGGGGGTGCCACAGGGTTCAATTCTCGGGCCGACTCTATTCTCTGTGTATATCAATGATGTCGCTCTTGCTGCTGGTGACGCTCGCATCCACCTCTATGCGGACGACACCATTTTGTATACATCTGGCCCTTCATTGGACACTCTGTTAACAAACCTCCAAACAAGCTTCAATGCCATACAACACTCCTTCCGTAGCCTCCAACTGCTCTTAAATACTAGTAAAACTAAATGCATGCTCTTCAATCGAACGCTGCTGGCACCCGCCCACCCGACTAGAATCACTACTCTGGACGGGTCTGACCTAGAGTATGTGGACAACTACAAATACCTAGGTGTCTGGTTAGACTGTAAACTCTCCTTCCAGACTCACATTAAGCATCTCCAATCAAAAGTTAGATCTAGAATCGGCTTCCTATTTCGCAACAAAGCCTCCTTCACTCATGCTGCCAAACATGCCCTCGTAAAACTGACTATCCTACCGATCATTGACTTCGGCGATGTCATTTACAAAATAGCCTCCAACACTCTACTCAGAAAATTGGATGTAGTCTATCACAGTGTCATCCGTTTTGTCATTAAAGCCCCATATAATACCCACCATTGTGACCTGTACGCCCTTGTTGGCTGGCCCTCACTACATATTCGTCGCCAAACCCACTGGCTCCAGGCCATCTATAAATCACTGCTAGGCAAATCCCCGCCTTATCTTAGCTCACTGGTCACCATAGCAACACCCACCCGTAGTCTGCGCTCCAGCAGGTATATCTCACTGGTCATCCCCAAAGCCAACACCTCCTTTGGCCGCCATTCCTTCCAGTTCTCTGCTGCCAATGACTGGAACGAACTGCAAAAATCTCTGAAGCTGGAGACACTTATCTCCCTCACTAACTTTAAGCGTCAGTTGTCAGAGCAGCTTACCGATCACTGCACCTGTACACAGCCCATCTGTAATTAGCCCACCCAACTACCTCATCCCCATATTGTTATTTATTTTGCTCATTTGCACCCCAGTATCTCTATTTGCACATCATCTCTTGCACATCTATCATTCCAGTGTTAATACTACATTGTAATTATTTTGCACTATGGCCTATTTATTGCCTGACCTCCATAACTTACTACATTTGAACACACTGTATATATATTTTCTGTTGTATTTTTGACTTTATGTTTTGTTTACCCCATATGTAACTCTGTGTTGTTGTTTTTGTCACACTGCTTTGCTTTATCTTGGCCAGGTCGCAGTTGTAAATGAGAACTTGTTCTCAACTGGCTTACCTGGTTAAATAAAGGTGAAATAAATTAAAAATTAAATTTAAAAAGCACAAGCATTTCGCTACACCCGCAATAACATCTGCTAAACACGTGTATGTGACCAATAAAATGTGATTTGATTTGATTTGATTTAGAGTATTCCAGAGGTGAGAGGTCACATGACAGAGAGTCAATGCCCTGGACTAACGGGACTATGTGGCTGACTATGTGGCTGGGATGTGTTTGTGTTGTCCATGTAATCCCCATTCCTTCAGGTCTCAGATCACATATTTAAACCAGCAGGGGATTGTGAATGATGTTTATTTGAAATCTAAGTAAAGGACTGTAGTGTATTTATGGTGAATGCGTATAGAAGGGAAGAATGGAGGAGGAGTGCTTGGGGCTTGTGGTTGAGGAAAGTCATTTGAGTCTCCTAGGTAGCGTTCCAAATGGTACCCCCATTCCCTTCGTAGTGCACTACTTTCGACAAGGGCCCATAGGACTCTGGTCTAAAGTAGTGCACTATAAAAGGGAATGGGGGTGTCATTTGGGTCTGCTTGTTTCAGTTGAGCAGTAAAGTGAAAATCATTTCGATTCTTTGTATTTACTGTGCTGTCTGAGAACGGCAAAAACCACAGAACTATGAGGATTAAATGATTCTCATTCTAGAATGATTCTGATTCTAATTCTATGTCCTCTACAGCCCGGTCCCAGATCTGTCTGTGCAGTTTGGCACGACCACGAGTGACAAGGAGTTGGCGTGATGGCACAAACAGACACACTCAGGCTATATCCTCTCGGAGACAAAGAGTTGCTTCATCAGGGTCAGTCTCTCTTCCTCATCGGTAACCTTGTCTATCAAACATAATGTAATAACACATCTGATCTGGTAAAGCTACGTCCTGCTTGTCAGGTCCAGAGAAGAAGACAGCAGAAACTCAGTGATATGTGTGTATGTACACGTTTAGTTTTCAATCAATCTTACCCATCTGGAAACATCAATATTAGTGTTTTGTTCATAGGTATCTCGGTGTGCCAAAGGTTACCTGTGAATATAGAACAAGCGTTGTATAGTTTCCGTGACTGCAGTATGAGACATATTGATTAGAATGACTCCAGACAGGAGATGTGTTGCGTTTTCTATTATACTCAGAGGTATCTACAGTGGGGAAAAAAAGTATTTAGTCAGCCACCAATTGTGCAAGTTCTCCCACTTAAAAAGATGAGAGAGACCTGTAATTTTCATCATAGGTACACGTCAACTATGACAGACAAATTGAGAAGAAAAAAAATCCAGAAAATCACCTTGTAGGATTTTTATGAATTTATTTGCAAATTATGGTGGAAAATAAGTATTTGGTCACCTACAAACAAGCAAGATTTCTGGCTCTCACAGACCTGTAACTTCTTCTTTAAGAGGCTCCTCTGTCCTCCACTCGTTACCTGTATTAATGGCACCTGTTTGAACTTGTTATCAGTATAAAAGACACCTGTCCACAACCTCAAACAGTCACACTCCAAACTCCACTATGGCCAAGACCAAAGAGCTGTCAAAGGACACCAGAAACAAAATTGTAGACCAGCACCAGGCTGGGAAGACTGAATCTGCAATAGGTAAGCAGCTTGGTTTGAAGAAATCAACTGTGGGAGTTAATTATTAGGAAATGGAAGACATACAAGACCACTGATAATCTCCCTCGATCTGGGGCTCCATGCAAGATCTCACCCCGTGGGGTCAAAATGATCACAAGAACGGTGAGCAAAAATCCCAGAACCACACGGGGGGACCTAGTGAATGACCTGCAGAGAGCTGGGACCAAAGTAACAAAGCCTACCATCAGTAACGCACTATGCCGCCAGGGACTCAAATCCTGCAGTGCCAGACTTGTCCCCCTGCTTAAGCCAGTACATGTCTGAAGTTTGCTAGAATGCATTTGGATGATCCAGAAGAGGATTGGGAGAATGTCAAATGGTCATATGAAACCAAAATAGAACTTTTTGGTAAAAACTCAACTTGACGTGTTTGGAGGACAAAGAATGCTGAGTTGCATCCAAAGAACACCATACCTACTGTGAAGCATGGGGGTGGAAACATCATTCTTTGGGGCTGTTTTTCTGCAAAGGGACCAGGATGACTGATCCGTGTAAAGGAAAGAATGAATGGGGCCATGTATCGTGAGATTTTGAGTGAAAACCTCCTTCATCAGCAAGGGCATTTTAGATGAAACGTGGCTGGGTCTTTCAGCATGACAATGATCCCAAACACACCGCCCGGGCAACGAAAGAGTGGCTTCGTAAGAAGCATTTCAATGTCCTGGAGTGGCCTAGCCAGTCTCCAGATCTCAACCCCATAGAAAATATTTGGAGGGAGTTGAATGTCCGTGTTGCCCAGCGACAGCCCCAAAACATCACTGCTCTAGAGGAGATCTGCATGGAGGAATGGGCCAAAATACCAGCAACAGTGTGTGAAAACCTTGTGAAGACTTACAGAAAACATTTGACCTGTGTCATTACCAACAAAGGGTATATAACAAAGTATTGAGAAACTTTTGTTATTGACCAAATACTTATTTTCCACCATTATTTGCAAATAAATTCATAAAAAAATCCTACAATGTGATTTTCTGGAAAAAATAATCTCAATTTGTCTGTCATAGTTGACGTGTACCTATGATGACAATTACAGGCCTCTCTCATCTTTTTAAGTGGGAGAACTTGCACAATTGGTGGCTGACTAAATACTTTTTTTCCCCACTGTATATTCTGCCAAAAGGTCTTGATCGTCATCTAGATGGGGACAGAAGGAGGGGACTCTCCATAATAAAGGGACAGAGTTCACGTCAATGTTTTCTCTCTCTCTCTTTCTCTCTCTCGCTCCTCTCTCTCTCTCCCTCTCCCTCTCTCTCTCTCTCTCTCTCTCTCTCTCTCTCTCTCTCTCTCTCTCTCTCTCTCTCCTCTCTCTCTCTCACTCTCCCTCTCTCTCTCTCTCTCCTCTCTCTCTCCCTCTCTCTCTCTCTCTCTCTCTCTCTCTCTCTCTCACTCTCCCTCTCTCTCTCTCTCACTCTCCCTCTCTCTCTCTCTCTCTCTCTCTCTCTCTCTCTCTCTCTCTCTCTCTCTCTCTCTCTCTCTCTCTCTCTCTCTCTCTCTCTCTCTCTCTCTCTCTCTCTCTCTCTCTCTCCCTCCCCCTTCCTCCCTCCCCACACACAGGGCTCAGGTTTTTTTGGGATGCAGACAAACTATCCTGTATTCTTAGAAAAAAGGGTTCCAAAAGGGTTCTTCGGCTGTCCCCATAGGAGAACCCTTTTTGGTTCCAGGTAGAACCCTTTTTGGTTCCAGGTAGAACCCTTTTTGGTTCCAGGTAGAACCCTTTTTGGTTCCAGGTAGAACCCTTTTTGGTTCCAGGGAGAACCCTTTTTGGTTCCAGGTAGAAACCTTTTTGGTTCCAGGTAGAAACCTTTTTGGTTCCAGGTAGAACCCTTTTGGGTTCCATGTAGAACCCTCTGTGGGAAAGGGTTTTACATGGAACCCAAAAGGGTTCTTCAAAGGGTTCTCCTATGGGGACAGCCGAAGAACCTGTGTAGCTGCAGTTTGGGAAATTCCTCAACAGTCCAGTCAGATCTATGGTTTCAGCGTTTACAGAAGCGAGCCTCCCGTCTGATGGTGAAGTGGTTCACCATGATGCCTCATGCAGGAGGTTTCTATCTACGCTGCCTGCCAATCTGCAGGTCTGACACAGCTGTGGGTGCGTCCCAAATGCCGCCCCTGTGCCCTACATAGTGAACTACTTTTGACCAGAGGCCAGAGCCCTGTGGGGCCCTACGTCGGAAGTAGTGCACTATGTAGGGCATAGGGTGCCATTTGGGACTTAGCTTAGTTACTGGGGCGTTACGGTAACACACAGACACGCCAGTTTCATTTCCACCGAGACTCACAGTAGACCACAGGACAGGGTCTGGAAGACCTGATAAAATACACTGTGGTTAGATTGAGGGCCTCTCTCTGGCTTTCACTTTTCCTTTCAATGGTTGAAGAACTTCTTCAAATAAACTTCAAATATGTTTTTTCATACATGTTAGTTGATATATTATTTATTATGGCAACAGGCTTGGTCTTTACCAGCACCAAAAAACACTGATATAAAGTTTCATTTTGGAACCCAAAGTTACCTTTTAGATCAGGCAGAGCAGCACCCAATGGACAGTTCTGCTGACATTTACATTTGACATTTGAGTCATTTAGCAGATGCTCCGATCCAGAGCGACATACAATTAGTACATTCATCTTAAGACAGCTAGGTGAGACAACAGCATTTCACAATCGTATCAAGTACATTTTCCCTCAGCAAAGTACTGATCAGCA
This sequence comes from Coregonus lavaretus, assembly GCF_964263955.1. NCBI lineage: Eukaryota > Metazoa > Chordata > Actinopteri > Salmoniformes > Salmonidae > Coregonus > Coregonus lavaretus. Next base: position 11,944 of record NW_028164789.1, read on the forward strand.
AAGTCAGTCCTCGTGGGAAAAGATATGGCGGGGCTGCCGCTATTTAAGATACTTCGAAGAGGTAGGCTTTCAGATGTTTTTGGAAGATGGGCAGGTACTCTGCTGTACTTCACGCCACACCAAGGTTATTTGCACACTGGGAGGGGGACACCGTGGAGTTGTCAACCGTAATGGAGAGGTCTTGGAGCGGGCAGGCCTTTCCCGGGAGGAAGAGCATCTCCGTTTTGTCGAAGTTGAGCTTGAGGTGGTGATCCGTCAGCCGATATCCAAGTTGAGATGCGTGTTGCCACCTGGGTGTTAGAAGGGGGGAAGGAGAAAAGTAGTTGAGTGTCATCCGCATAGCAATGATAGGAGAGACCATGTGAGGATATGACGGAGCCGAGTGACTTGATGTATAGAGAGAAGAGGAGAGGGCCTAGAACCGAGCCCTGGGGGACACCAGTAGTGAGAGTACATGGTGCAGACACAGATCCTCTCCACGTCTCCTGCCAGGTAGAATGCAATCCAGGAGTGTGCAAAGCCTGAGACGCCCAACCCTGAGAAGGTAGTGAGGAGGATCTGATGGTTCAGGGTGTCGAAGGCAGCGGATAGATCTAGTAGGATGAGAACAGAGGAGAGAGAGTCAGCTTTGGCAGAGTGGAGAGCATCTGTGACACAGAGAAGACCAGTCTCAGTTGAGTGACCCGTCTTGAAGCCTGACTGGTTGGGTCAAGAAGATCTGAGAGAGACAACGAGAGAGTTGGTCAGAGACAGCACACTTGGTCAGAGACAGAACAACGCTTGGTCAGAGACAGAACAACGCTTGGGTCAGAGACAGAACACTTGGTCAGAGACAGAACACTTGGTCAGAGACAGAACACTTGGTCAGAGACAGAACGCTTGGTCAGAGACAGAACACTTGGTCAGAGACAGAACACTTGGTCAGAGACAGAACACTTGGTCAGAGACAGAACACTTGGTCAGAGACAGAACGCTTGGTCAGAGACAGAACACTTGGTCAGAGACAGAACACTTGGTCAGAGACAGAACACTTGGTCAGAGACAGAACACTTGGTCAGAGACAGAACGCTTGGTCAGAGACAGAACACTTGGTCAGAGACAGAACGCTTGGTCAGAGACAGAACACTTGGTCAGAGACAGAACACTTGGTCAGAGACAGAACACTTGGTCAGAGACAGAACGCTTGGTCAGAGACAGAACACTTGGTCAGAGACAGAACACTTGGTCAGAGACAGAACACTTGGTCAGAGACAGAACACTTGGTCAGAGACAGAACACTTGGTCAGAGACAGAACAACACTTGGTCAGAGACAGAACACTTGGTCAGAGACAGAACGCTTGGTCAGACAGCACGCTTGGGTCAGAGACAGAACACTTGGTCAGAGACAGAACGCTTGGTCAGAGACAGAACACTTGGTCAGAGACAGAACGCTTGGTCAGACAGCACGCTTGGGTCAGAGACAGAACACTTGGTCAGAGACAGAACGCTTGGGTCAGAGACAGAACACTTGGTCAGAGACAGAACGCTTGGTCAGAGACAGAACACTTGGTCAGAGACAGAACAACGCTTGGGTCAGAGACAGAACACTTGGTCAGAGACAGAACACTTGGTCAGAGACAGAACACTTGGTCAGAGACAGAACACTTGGTCAGAGACAGAACGCTTGTTCAGAGACAGAACACTTGGTCAGAGACAGAACACTTGGTCAGAGACAGAATGCTTGGTCAGAGACAGAACAACGCTTGGGTCAGAGACAGCATGCTTGGTCAGAGACAGCATGCTTGGTCAGACAGAATGCTTCTAGAGACTTCTCTTAGCGTTGATCGTTGCTCTCCTCTAGCCAGTCACCAGGTAAACTTCTACCCCTCAGCCTCGCTGACAGAACATGACAAACAGTAAGTATTTTCCTTGGTTAGACTGAAATAGCATGCATTGTTTGCACAGTGTTAATGATTGAACACACCGGAGCTCTCTCTTAGACCGTGTGGAGCGGGTCCAGCACAGTTCTGCTCTCAGAGTGGTTACGCAGTATGGGGTTACACCACGACACCACCAGAACCTACAAGAAATGGATCATGGCCCAATACGTGTCCATCTACAAGTGGTGCACTATGTAGGGCACAGGGTGTCATTAGGGAACCACATCAATCTGAAGCTGTACAGCTCTATCCTGCAACCAGAGCATGACTGAGTTAGACAATGTGTGTAGAACATGTATTGGCATCCTATATTTACCCCTAGAGTAAAATCCCACAATGACAGCCCTGTCCCTCAAACAATGACATTACCTACTGGAAATTTTGACTTTTGTTTTTTTTCTCCTGACTCCAGGCTTCCCCTATTTGTCATGTGATTGAGGCAGGGGCCTCTTGTTAGGCATTCTGAGATAATGACTTGGCAAAATATTTAACCTGGAAAAAAAAATATGTCACCTAAAATAACTCTTTATTTGAGTGAATTGTTCAAGTCAACATGGAAACTCAACCACACTTCCTCTGATCAAAGATCAGTCTGTAGTCCTCATCTCTATTTTATTTTTATTTTTTATTTCACCTTTATTTAACCAGGTAAGAAGCCAGTTGAGAACAGGTTCTCATTTACAACTGCGACCTGGCCAAGATAAAGCAAAGCAGTGCAATAAAAACAACACAGAGTTACATATGGGGTAAAACACATAAAGTCAAAAATACAACAGAAAATATATATACAGTGTGTGCAAATGTAGCAAGTTATGGAGGTAAGGCAATAAATAGGCCATAGTGCAGAATAATTACAATAGTATTAACACTGGAATGATAGATGTGCAAGAGATTATGTGCAAATAGAGATACTGGGGTGCAAAAGAGCAAAATAAATAACAATATAGGGATGAGGTAGTTGGGTGGGCTAATTTCAGATGGGCTGTGTCCATGACTCTATGTCTCTATGACTCTATGTCTCTATGTCTCTATGACTCTATGACTATATGTCTCTATGACTCTATGTCTCTATGTCTCTATGTCTCTATGTCTCTGTGTCTCTATGTCTCTATGTCTCTATGACTCTATGTCTCTATGTCTCTATGTCTCTATGTCTCTATGACTATATGTCTCTATGTCTCTATGACTCTATGTCTCTATGACTCTATGTCTCTATGTCTCTATGTCTCTATGTCTCTATGACTATATGTCTCTATGACTCTATGACTCTATGTCTCTATGTCTCTATGACTCTATGACTCTATGACTCTATGACTCTATGACTATATGTCTCTATGACTATATGTCTCTATGACTCTATGACTCTATGTCTCTATGTCTCTATGACTCTATGACTCTATGACTCTATGTCTCTATGACTCTATGTCTCTATGACTCTATGTCTCTATGTCTCTATGTCTCTATGTCTCTATGACTCTATGACTCTATGACTCTATGGGCCCCGTGTAGCTCAGTTGGTAGAGCATGGCGCTTGCAACGCCAGGGTTGTGGGTTTGATTCCCACGGGGGGCCAGTATGAAAAAAAAAAATGTATGCACTCATTAACTGGAAGTCGCTCTGGATCTGCTAAATGACAAATAATATATACAAAATATCTCTATGACTCTACAGCCCTACAGCATGCAGGCCTAATATCTATGGCCTGGGTAGGGACCATCTACAGCATGCAGGCCTAATCTCTATGGCCTGGGTAGGGACACAACCTACAGCATGCAGGCCTAATCTCTATGGCCTGGGTAGGGACACAACCTACAGCATGCAGGCCTAATCTCTATGGCCTGGGTAGGGACACAACCTACAGCATGCAGGCCTAATCTCTATGGCCTGGGTAGGGACACAACCTACAGCATGCAGGCCTAATCTCTATGGCCTGGGTAGGGACAACCTACAGCATGCAGGCCTAATCTCTATGGCCTGGGTAGGGACACAACCTACAGCATGCAGGCCTAATCTCTATGGCCTGGGTAGGGACAACCTACAGCATGCAGGCCTAATTTCTATGGCCTGGGTAGGGACACAACCTACAGCATGCAGGCCTAATCTCTATGGCCTGGGTAGGGACACAACCTACAGCATGCAGGCCTAATCTCTATGGCCTGGGTAGGGACACAACCTACAGCATGCAGGACTAATCTCTATGGCCTGGGTAGGTACACAACCTACAGCATACAGGCCTAATCTCTATGGCCTGGGTAGGGACACAACCTACAGCATGCAGGCCTAATCTCTATGGCCTGGGTAGGGACAACCTACAGCATGCAGGCCTAATCTCTATGGCCAAGGTAGGGACACAACCTACAGCATGCAGGCCTAATCTCTATGGCCTGGGTAGGGACACAACCTACAGCATGCAGGCCTAATCTCTATGGCCTGGGTAGGGACACAACCTACAGCATGCAGGCCTAATCTCTATGGCCTGGGTAGGGACACAACCTACAGCATGCAGGCCTAATCTCTATGGCCTGGGTAGGGACAACCTACAGCATGCAGGCCTAATCTCTATGGCCTGGGTAGGGACACAACCTACAGCATGCAGGCCTAATCTCTATGGCCTGGGTAGGGACACAACCTACAGCATGCATGCCTAATCTCTATGGCCTGGGTAGGGACAACCTACAGCATGCAGGCCTAATCTCTATGGCCTGGGTAGGGACACAACCTACAGCATGCAGGCCTAATCTCTATGGCCTGGTTAGGGACACAGCATGCAGGCCTAATCTCTATGGCCTGGGTAGGGACACAACCTACAGCATGCAGGCCTAATCTCTATGGCCTGGGTAGGGACACAACCTACAGCATGCAGGCCTAATCTCTATGGCCTGGGTAGGGACACAACCTACAGCATGCAGGCCTAATCTCTATGGCCTGGGTAGGGACACAACCTACAGCATGCAGGCCTAATCTCTATGGCCTGGGTAGGGACACAACCTACAGCATGCAGGCCTAATCTCTATGGCCTGGGTAGGGACACAACCTACAGCATGCAGGCCTAATCTCTATGGCCTGGGTAGGGACAACCTACAGCATGCAGGCCTAATCTCTATGGCCTGGGTAGGGACACAACCTACAGCATGCAGGCCTAGTCTCTATGGCCTGGGTAGGGACACAACCTACAGCATGCAGGCCTAATCTCTATGGCCTGGGTAGGGACACAACCTACAGCATGCAGGCCTAATCTCTATGGCCTGGGTAGGGACAACCTACAGCATGCAGGCCTAATCTCTATGGCCTGGGTAGGGACACAACCTACAGCATGTAGGCCTAATCTCTATGGCCTGGGTAGGGACACAACCTACAGCATGCAGGCCTAATCTCTATGGCCTGGGTAGGGACACAACCTACAGCATGCAGGCCTAATCTCTATGGCCTGGGTAGGGACACAACCTACAGCATGCAGGCCTAATCTCTATGGCCTGGGTAGGGACACAACCTACAGCATGCAGGCCTAATCTCTATGGCCTGGGTAGGGACACAACCTACAGCATGCAGGCCTAATCTCTATGGCCTGGGTAGGGACACAACCTACAGCATGCAGGCCTAATCTCTATGGCCTGGGTAGGGACACAACCTACAGCATGCAGGCCTAATCTCTATGGCCTGGGTAGGGACACAACCTACAGCATGCAGGCCTAATCTCTATGGCCTGGGTAGGGACACAACCTACAGCATGCAGGCCTAATCTCTATGGCCTGGGTAGGGACACAACCTACAGCATGCAGGCCTAATCTCTATGGCCTGGGTAGGGACACCACCTACAGCATGCAGGCCTAATCTCTATGGCCTGGGTAGGGACACAACCTACAGCATGCAGGCCTAATCTCTATGGCCTGGGTAGGGACACAACCTACAGCATGCAGGCCTAATCTCTATGGCCTGGGTAGGGACACAACCTACAGCATGCAGGCCTAATCTCTATGGCCTGGGTAGGGACACAACCTACAGCATGCAGGCCTAATCTCTATGGCCTGGGTAGGGACACAACCTACAGCATGCAGGCCTAATCTCTATGGCCTGGGTAGGGACACAACCTACAGCATGCAGGCCTAATCTCTATGGCCTGGGTAGGGACACAACCTACAGCATGCAGGCCTAATCTCTATGGCCTGGGTAGGGACACAACCTACAGCATGCAGGCCTAATCTCTATGGCCTGGGTAGGGACACAACCTACAGCATGCAGGCCTAATCTCTATGGCCTGGGTAGGGACACAACCTACAGCATGCAGGCCTAATCTCTATGGCCTGGGTAGGGACACAACCTACAGCATGCAGGCCTAATCTCTATGGCCTGGGTAGGGACACAACCTACAGCATGCAGGCCTAATCTCTATGGCCTGGGTAGGGACACAACCTACAGCATGCAGGCCTAATCTCTATGGCCTGGGTAGGGACAACCTACAGCCACGGCCATCAGGATCTTAACCATTCCTAAGTCCCAAATGGCACCATTTCCCCTGTGTAGTGCACTACTTTGACCAGGGCCCTTGGGCACTATACAGGGGATAGAATTCGATTTGGGATGCTAACCTTAACAGGTTGATCAGTAACCCAACTGGAAAAGGACTCCCCTCACAAATAGGGATTTATTGCCCCCTTGGTTTAAAGTCTGTTTTGATGAATACTACTTAGAAGGTCATGTTTGGACTTTGCACCATTTCTATCCCTGCACGGCGGCTTGCCTCTGCCTCAGCCGTGCCGTGCTCAGCCTTGCCGTGCTCAGCCTTACTCTGCCTTGCCTTGCTCTGCCTTGCCTTGCTCAGCCTTGCCTTGCTCAGCCTTGCCGTGCTCAGCCTTGCCGTGCTCAGCCTTGCCGTGCTCAGCCTTGCTCAGCCTTGCCGTGCTCTGCCTTGCCTTGCTCTGCCTTGCCTTGCTCTGCCTTGCCTTGCTCTGCCTTGCCTTGCTCTGCCTTGCTCTGCCTTGCCTTGCTCAGCCTTGCCGTGCTCAGCCTTGCCGTGCTCAGCCTTGCCTTGCTCAGCCTTGCCTTGCTCTGCCTTGCTCTGCCTTGCCTTGCTCAGCCTTGCCGTGCTCAGCCTTGCCGTGCTCAGCCTTGCCTTGCTCAGCCTTGCCTTGCTCTGTCTTGCTCTGCCTTGCCTTGCTACTGTAAGCAGAGCAGAGTAGAGAAGGAGGAGTGAACAGGAAGGTTTGTTATAAAGCATTATAAAGTATAGCTGGAGTAAACAGGAGGGTTTGTTATAAATCATTATAAAGTATAGCTGGAGTAAACAGGAAGGTTTGTTATAAATCATTATAAAGTATAGCTGGAGTAAACAGGAGGGTTGTTATAAAGCATTATAAAGTATAGCTGGAGTAAACAGAAGGGTTTGTTATAAAGCATTATAAAGTATAAATGGAGTAAACAGGAAGGTTTGTTATAAAGCATTATAAAGTATAGCTGGAATAAACAGGAGGGTTTGTTATAAAGCATGATAAAGTATAGCTGGAGTAAACAGGAGGGTTTGTTATAAAGCATTATAAAGTATAGCTGGAGTAAACAGGAGGGTTTGTTATAAAGCATTATAAAGTATAGCTGGAGTAAACAGGAGGGTTTGTTATAAAGCATTATAAAGTATAGCTGGAATAAACAGGAGGGTTTGTTATAAAGCATTATAAAGTATAGCTGGAGTAAACAGAAGGGTTTGTTATAAAGCATTATAAAGTATAGCTGGAGTAAACAGGAGGGTTTGTTATAAAGCATTATAATGTATAGCTGGAGTAAACAGGAGGGTTGTTATAAAGCATTATAAAGTATAGCTGGAGTGAACAGGAAAGTTTGTTATAAAGCATTATAAAGTATAGCTGGAATAAACAGGAGGGTTTGTTATAAAGCATTATAAAGTATAGCTGGAGTAAACAGGAGGGTTTGTTATAAAGCATTATAAAGTATAGCTGGAGTAAACAGGAGGGTTTGTTATAAAGCATTATAAAGTATAGCTGGAGTAAACAGGAGGGTTTGTTATAAAGCATTATAAAGTATAGCTGGTGTAAACAGGAGGGTTTGTTATAAAACATTATAAAGTATAGCTGGAGTAAACAGGAGGGTTTGTTATAAAGCATTATAAAGTATAGCTGGAGTAAACAGGAGGGTTGTTATAAAGCATTATAAAGTATAGCTGGAGTAAACAGGAGGGTTTGTTATAAAGCATTACAAAGTATAGCTGGAGTAAACAGGAAGGTTTGTTATAAAGCATTATAAAGTGTAGCTGGAGTAAACAGGAGGGTTTGTTATAAAGCATTATAAAGTATAGCTGGAGTAAACAGGAAGGTTTGTTATAAAGCATTATAAAGTATAGCTGGAGTAAACAGAAGGGTTTGTTATAAAGCATTACAAAGTATAGCTGGAGTAAACAGGAGGGTTGTTATAAAGCATTATAAAGTATAGCTGGAGGAAACAGGAGGGTTGTGAGAGCTGAGGGAGAAGGAATGGAGTCATGATCATAGGCTGATAATAAGCTGCTGAGTGGTCCCTGCATGGGAGCCACTGACCCCTAACCCCTGACACAGAGAGCAGTGCTGACCCATAGAGTTATCTCTCCAACGGGTCAGGAGCAAGGCTCTCATAGCTCACAGCAAATATTATACTGTCTGTTACTGGGCGTGTTCCCTTTAGTCAGGTCATGTGGTGGTCAGGAAAAACTCTTCATGTCTCATAGTTCTGCTATCCAGTTAATCATCGTGTTGATCCACCACTCTGAATATAACACTACCCGTCTGTCTGTCTGATTGATCCACCACTCTGAATATAACACTATCAGTCTGTCTGATTGATCCACCACTCTGAATATAACACTACCAGTCTGTCTGATTGATCCACCACTCTGAATATAACACTACCAGTCTGTCTGATTGATCCACCACTCTGAATATATCACTACCCGTCTGTCTGTCTGATTGATCCACCACTCTGAATATAACACTACCAGTCTGTCTGTCTGATTGATCCACCACTCTGAATATAACACTACCCGTCTGTCTGTCTGATTGATCCACCACTCTGAATATAACACTACCCGTCTGTCTGTCTGATTGATCCACCACTCTGAATATAACACTACCAGTCTGTCTGATTGATCCACCACTCTGAATATAACACTACCAGTCAGGATGATTGATCCACCACTCTGAATATAACACTACCAGTCAGGATGATTGATCCACCACTCTGAATATAACACTACCAGTCAGGATGATTGATCCACCACTCTGAATATAACACTACCAGTCAGGATGATTGATCCACCACTCTGAATATAACACTACCAGTCTGTCTGATTGATCCACCACTCTGAATATAACACTACCAGTCAGGATGATTGATCCACCACTCTGAATATAACACTACCAGTCAGGATGATTGATCCACCACTCTGAATATAACACTACCAGTCAGGATGATTGATCCACCACTCTGAATATAACACTACCAGTCAGGATGATTGATCCACCACTCTGAATATAACACTACCAGTCTGTCTGTCTGATTGATCCACCACTCTGAATATAACACTACCAGTCTGTCTGTCTGATTGATCCACCACTCTGAATATAACACTACCAGTCTGTCTGATTGATCCACCACTCTGAATATAACACTACCAGTCTGGATGATTGATCCACCACTCTGAATATAACACTACCAGTCAGGATGATTGATCCACCACTCTGAATATAACACTACCAGTCTGTCTGATTGATCCACCACTCTGAATATAACACTACCAGTCTGTCTGTCTGATTGATCCACCTGTCTGACCAGATCAGACATTTAACAGAGTGAGATAAATGAATCTGCAGAGACTAGGACTTTACAACCGCAGCCAACACAACTGCAGCCAACACAACCACAGCCAACACAACCACAGCCAACACAACTGCAGCCAACACAACCGCAGCCAACACAACCGCAGCCAACAAAACCGCAGCCAACACAACCGCAGCCAACACAACCACAGCCAACACAACCACAGCAAACACAACTGCAGCCAACACAACCACATCCAACACAACCACAGCCAACACAACTGCAGCCAACACAACCGCAGCCAACACAACCACAGCCAACACAACCACAGCCAACACAACCACAGCCAACACAACCACAGCCAACACAACCACAGCCAACACAACTGCAGCCAACACAACCGCAGCCAACACAACCACATCCAACACAACCGCAGCCAACACAACCACATCCAACACAACCGCAGCCAACACAACCACAGCCAACACAACCACAGCCAACACAACTGCAGCCAACACAACTGCAGCAAACACAACCGCAGCCAACACAACCGCAGCCAACACAACCACAGCCAACACAACTACATCCAACACAACCGCAGCCAACACAACTACATCCAACACAACCGCAGCCAACACAACTGCACATTCCTGGCTGGTTGAAGGGTCAGTGTGATGTACAGAAGGTATTAAATGGTATCCAAACAGAGATGTGTTACGCCTAACAAAGAGCAGGCTTGTTCCCTGAGCCTGCTGGCAGCCAGCCCAACCCATTCAGTAAAGTCCTGTTTGTATTGTAGGCTGCCCAGTAGTAAAGCAGTAGAGGTATGCGTGTGTGGAACATCCTGGAGGTGTGGGGAGGCTCGTCACCTTTACCTGAACACCTACAATGACTTCAGTCACAGCACAGCGGGACACACGCACATACACACACGCACGTGAAATACACCTGGCCTCGTGCACTCTGCAGTATCCCATAACCGTGCAGCAGTAAACACAGACCAGGGGAGAGAGGGAGTCCAACCCAGGTACAAACGTCAGCACTTCATTTGGGCATCTTCATCCTACACCTGTTCTCTCAGCTTCGCCCTCTACCTGCCACCTGCCCCAACTCCTCTGACACTGACCCCCTCACTAGGCCATGCAACGGCTGGCTGGTTGGCTGGCTGGCTGACTGGATGACTGGCTGGTTGGCTGGCTGGCTGAATGGATGACTGGCTGGTTGGCTGGCTGGCTGACTGGATGACTGGATGGTTGGTTGGCTGGCTGAATGGATGACTGGATGGTTGGCTGGCTGGCTGACTGGATGACTGGATGACCGGCTGGTTGGCTGGTTGGCTGGCTGACTGGCTGGTTGGCTGGCTGGCTGAATGGATGACTGGCTGGTTGGCTGGCTGGCTGACTGACTGGATGACTGGCTGGTTGGCTGGCTGGCTGGTTGGCTGGTTGGCTGGTTGGCTGGCTGGCTGAATGGATGACTGGCTGGTTGGCTGGCTGGCTGAATGGATGACTGGCTGGCTGGCTGGCTGGCTGGCTGACTGACTGACTGGATGACTGGCTGGTTGGCTGGCTGGTTGGTTGGCTGGATGACTGGCTGGTTGGCTGGTTGGCAGGCTGGCTGAATGGATGACTGGCTGGTTGGCTGGTTGGCTGGTTGGTTGGCTGGATGACTGGCTGGTTGGCTGGCTGGCTGAATGGATGACTGGCTGGTTGGCTGGTTGGCTGGTTGGTTGGCTGGATGACTGGCTGGTTGGCTGGCTGGCTGGCTGACTGACTGGATGACTGGCTGGTTGGCTGGCTGGCTGACTGACTGACTGGATGACTGGCTGGTTGGCTGGCTGGTTGGCTGGTTGGTTGGCTGGATGACTGGCTGGTTGGCTGGTTGGCTGGTTGGCTGGTTGGCTGGCTGGCTGGCTGGATGACTGGATGACTGGCTGGTTGGCTGGCTGGCTGAATGGATGACTGGCTGGTTGGCTGGTTGGCTGACTGGATGACTGGATGACTGGCTGGTTGGCTGGTTGGCTGGCTGGCTGACTGGGTGACTGGCTGGTTGGCTGGTTGGCTGGTTGGCTGGTTGGTTGGCTGGATGAATGAATGGCTGGTTGGCTGGTTGGCTGGCTGGCTGACTGGATGACTGGATGACTGGATGACTGGATGACTGGCTGGTTGGCTGGTTGGCTGGCTGGTTGGCTGGTTCACCCGGTAACAGTTACACGTCTCTGTCGTCTCTCTGCACCACTGTGCCTCCCCAGACCTGTGTGTCTGTGTCTCTGTGTCTCTGTGTGTCTGTGTCTCTCTGTGTAGTCTCTGTGTCTCTCTATGTCTGTGTATGACTCTCTGTGTCTCTGTGTCTCTTTGTGTCTCTCTGTGTCTCTCTATGTCTGTGTATGACTCTTTGTGTCTCTTTGTGTCTCTCTGTGTCTCTCTATGTCTGTGTATGACTCTCTGTGTCTCTTTGTGTCTCTCTGTGTCTCTGTGTGTCTGTGTATGACTCTCTGTGTCTCTGTGTCTCTCTGTGTCTCTTTGTGTCTCTGTGTGTCTGTGTATGACTCTCTGTGTCACACACACACACACACACACACACACACACACACACACACACACACACAGACACACACACAGACACCCACAACTTGTTTGTTTGTTTTGTGGACAGTCAGTGGCACCACTCTCTGACAGTGAAGGATGACTGTTTGTGTTTGTGTTTTCCCGTCTCTCTTATATAGACACATATTGAATATAAACCTAAATGAGAAGCCAACCAACTCTAGATCCGACCACCACATTCTGTTGTCCTGAGAGCAGTGGGGATAAAAGAATGATTGAAACACAGTCAGATTCAGTTACAGCGGAGATGAACAGTCCATTTTCTTTTCTGTCCAGCGGTTCCTGCTAAGCGTATCTGATTCAACAGTGGTTGATATACTGTGCGTTGTTTACGATGGCTCGCAGCCTTAATGAAACCGCACACCACATTCTGGTACTGTGTGGTTGGAGTAAAACAATGATCCAGTAATGGCTGAAAGAAAGCCGGACCATTTTTATTGTCCAGTGGTTTCTGTTAAAGGGGATACTTTGGGATTTTGGTAATGAGGCTCTTTATCTACTGACCCAGAGTCAGATGAACTCGTGGATAGAAATGTTTATGTCTCTGTTTCCAGCATGAGGAAGATTACAGGTCGTTTCGCTAGCCAATGCTAACTAGCATTACCCAGACACTTCCAGTCATTGCATGCTAGTAGATACCCATAAAATTCCAGTCATTGTGCTAATGCTAGTTAGCATTGGCTCGTGAAACGCCCACTGACTTCCTTCACACTGGACACAGAGAGAAAAGAAAGAAAAAAAAAGGTATCAACAATTTAATCTGACTCTGGGGAAGTAATTGCCAAAATGTCCGACTATCCCTTTATTAAAGTGTTCTTGATTCAACAGCGGTTGACATACTGTCCACTGTTATCGTGTCACCCTAGAGTGGGATAAATAATATTCCAATAAGAAGCTGGGGAGGATTTACCCAGAGTAACATGGGAATGGAATGGGGCAGTTGGTTGCTTTACTGTGCCACAAAGCCTCCTCTGGCTCACTGAAAAGGGGCAGCTTCTGGCTGACAATACCCCTGCGGTGCACTAACATTACCCTGCCATTAGAGGACTGAGCCATCTGACTGTGTTTATTAGTACGCTATTGTACCATGTAATATAATATTCTGTCTCTAGCTTGTGGACAATACCCCTGGCATTACCCTGATAGTACCCTGATATTACCCTGATATTACCCTGATATTACCCTGATATTACCCCTGGCATTACCCTGATATTACCCTGATATTACCCCTGGCATTACCCTGATATTACCCTGATATTACCCCTGGCATTACCCTGATATTACCCCTGATAATACCCTGATATTACCCTGATATTACCCTGATATTACCCCTGGCATTACCCTGATATTACCCTGATATTACCCTGATATTACCCCTGGCATTACCCTGATATTACCCTGATATTACCCTGATATTACCCCTGGCATTACCCTGATATTACCCTGATATTACCCTGATATTACCCTGATATTACACCTGGCATTACCCTGATATTACCCCCGGCATTACCCTGATATTACCCTGATATTACCCTGATATTACCCCTGGCATTACCCTGATATTACCCTGATATTACCCTGATATTACCCTGATATTACCCCCGGCATTACCCTGATATTACCCCGGCATTACCCTGATATTACCCTGATATTACCCCCGGCATTACCCTGATATTACCCTGATATTACCCTGATATTACCCTGATATTACCCCCGGCATTACCCTGATATTACCCCCGGCATTACCCTGATATTACCCTGATATTACCCCGGCATTACCCTGATATTACCCTGATATTACCCTGGAGATGCTGTTGTACCATGTAATCTAGTATTCTGTCTAGTTGACAGTGAGGATGATGTATTCTGTCTAGTTTAGAGTGAGGATGATGTATTCTGTCTCTAGTTTACAGTGAGGATGATGTATTCTGTCTAGTTTACAGTGAGGATGATGTATTCTGTCTAGTTTACAGTGAGGATGATATATTCTGTCTAGTTTACAGTGAGGATGATGTATTCTGTCTAGTTTACAGTGAGGATGATGTATTCTGTCTAGTTTACAGTGAGGATGATGTATTCTGTCTAGTTTACAGTGAGGATGATGTATTCTGTCTAGTTTACAGTGAGGATGATATATTCTGTCTAGTTTACAGTGAGGATGATGTATTCTGTCTAGTTTACAGTGAGGATGATGTATTCTGTCTAGTTTACAGTGAGGATGATGTATTCTGTCTAGTTTACAGTGAGGATGATGTATTCTGTCTAGTTTACAGTGAGGATGATATATTCTGTCTAGTTTACAGTGAGGATGATATATTCTGTCTAGTTTACAGTGAGGATGATGTATTCTGTCTAGTTTACAGTGAGGATGATGTATTCTGTCTAGTTTACAGTGAGGATGATATATTCTATCTAGTTTACAGTGAGGATGATGTATTCTGTCTAGTTTACAGTGAGGATGATGTATTCTGTCTAGTTTACAGTGAGACAGATCTATTCTGTCTAGTTTACAGTGAGGATGATGTATTCTGTCTAGTTTACAGTGAGACGGATCTATTCTGTCTAGTTTACAGTGAGACGGATCTATTCTGTCTAGTTTACACTGAGACGGATCTATTCTGTCTAGTTTACAGTGAGACGGATCTATTCTGTCTAGTTTACAGTGAGACGGATCTATTCTGTCTAGTTTACAGTGAGACAGATCTATTCTGTCTAGTTTACAGTGAGGATGATGTATTCTGTCTAGTTTACAGTGGGACGGATCTATTCTGTCTAGTTTACAGTGAGACGGATCTATTCTGTCTAGTTTACACTGAGACGGATCTAGTCTGTCTAGTTTACACTGAGACGGATCTATTCTGTCTAGTTTACACTGAGACGGATCTATTCTGTCTAGTTTACAGTGAGACGGATCTATTCTGTCTAGTTTACACTGAGACGGATCTAGTCTGTCTAGTTTACACTGAGACGGATCTATTCTGTCTAGTTTACACTGAGACGGATCTAGTCTGTCTAGTTTACAGTGAGACGGATCTATTCTGTCTAGTTTACACTGAGACGGATCTAGTCTGTCTAGTTTACACTGAGACGGATCTATTCTGTCTAGTTTACACTGAGACGGATCTATTCTGTCTAGTTTACACTGAGACGGATCTAGTCTGTCTAGTTTACAGTGAGACGGATCTAGTCTGTCTAGTTTACAGTGAGGCTTATGTATTCTGTCTAGTTTACAGTTTTGACTGATATATTCTCTCTCTAGTTTACATTGAGGCTTATGTATTGTCACGATCGTCTGAAGGAGCGGACCAATACGCAGCGCGTGGAGTGAACATGATGACTTTATTATTTAAAGCAACCACGAAGAAAACAACAAATGACGATACGTGAAGTTCAAAATACTGATACAGACTAACAGCAACACGGAAACAATAACCCACAAAACAAAGGAGAAAACACACAGAATATATATGGCTCCCAATCAGAGATAACGAGCCGACAGCTGACACTCGTTACCTCCGATTGGGAGTCATAGACCAATCACCATAGACACAAACAAAATGAAACTCACCCATCCCCAACACCACCAAATGAAATACACCCCAACACATGAAAATGAACAACCCTGGCTCAATTATAAAGTCCATAGAGCCAGAGTGTCACAGTACCCCCCCCTAAAGGTGCGAACTCCGGGCGCACCAACATCAGGACTAGGGGAGGGTCTGGGTGGGCGTCTGTCCACGGTGGCGGCTCTGGCCCCGGTCGTGATCCCCACCCCACCACAGTCACAACCTGCTTCGGTAGCCTCCTCCCAATGACCACCCTCCAACTAACCCCACCTGGACTAAGGGGCAACACCGGACTAAGGGGCAGCACCGGGATAAGGGGCAGCACCGGGATAAGGGGCAGCACCGGGACAAGGGGCAGCACCGGGCTAAGGGGCAGCACCGGACTAAGGGGCAGCACCGGACTACGGGGCAGCACCGGGCTAAGGGACAGTACCTGACTAAATGGCGGATCCCGGCTGGTCGGCTCTGGCGGATCCCGGCTGGACGGCTCTGGCGGATCCCGGCTGGACGGCTCTGGCGGATCCCGGCTGGACGGCTCTGGCGGATCCTGGCTGGACAGCTCTGGCGGATCCTTGCTGGACGGCTCTGGCGGATCCTGGCTGGACGGCTCTGGCGGATCCTGGCTGGACGGCTCTGGCGGATCCTTGCTGGACGGCTCTGGCGGATCCTGGCTGGACGGCTCTGGCGGATCCTGGCTGGACGGCTCTGGCGGATCCTGGCTGGACGGCTCTGGCGGATCCTGGCTGGACAGCTCTGGCGGATCCTTGCTGGACGGCTCTGGCGGATCCTGGCTAGATGGCTCTGGCGGATCCTGGCTGGACGGCTCTGGCGGATCCTGGCTGGACGGCTCTGGCGGATCCTGGCTGGACGGCTCTGGCGGATCCTGGCGGGACGGCTCTGGCGGATCCAGGCTGGACGGCTCTGGCAGATCCTGGCGGGACGGCTCTGGCGGATCCAGGCTGGACGGCTCTGGCGGATCCTGGCTGGACGGCTCTGGCGGACCCTGGCTGGACGGCTCTGGCGGATCCTGGCTGGACGGCTCTGGCGGATCCTTGCTGGACGGCTCTGGCGGATCCTGGCTGGACGGTTCTGGCGGGTCCTGGCTAGCTGACGGATCTGGCTGCTCATGGCTGGCTGACGGATCTGGCTGCTCATGGCTGGTTGACAGATCTGGCTGCTCATGGCTGGCTGACGGATCTGGCTGCTCATGGCTGGTTGACAGATCTGGCTGCTCATGGCTGGCTGATGGTGCTGGCTGGGAGGCTGGCGGTGGAGGCGAACCCCAGCCTCGGATTGCAGTCATCACCTCCAGCAGGGCGGCTCCCATCTGCAGGAGCTGCTCTTTCTGGTCCCGAACCCGAGCTTCCAGTCTAGTATGGGCTGCGTCGGCTCCTGCTGATTCCATAGCAGGTGTATGATTCTGTCTGGCGGCAGGCTCTAGCGGCTCCTGTCTGGCGGAAGGCTCTAGCGGCTCCGATCTGGCGGACGGCTCTGAAGGCTCATGGCAGACGGACGGCTTTGCAGGCTCAGTACAGACGGGCGGCTTATGCAGCGCTTGGCAGACGGGCAGTTCAGACGCCCTAGGGCAGACGGCAGACTCTGGCCGGCTGGCGACGCACATCGTGGACCTGGTGCGTGGAGTAGGAACAGGCCGGTCCATACCGGGAACACACACCAATGGCCTTAACTGCGGATCAGGAATGGGCCGGACCGGACTGGTAACACACTTCAGTCTCTCATGCCGTGCCACAACAACTTCCCTCCTTCCACTCGCCAATGGCTCCCGTACTCCGTTAGCCTTCTCTCCTTTTCTCCCTGTGGCAGCCTCCTGCTGCCCAGCTGCCCAAGCCATGTGCCCCCCCCCAAAAATTTCTTGGGGTTGCCTCTCTTCCACGGGCTTCCAGCCTCGCCTTCGCGCTGCCTCCTCGTACCACCTCCTCTCGGCTTTGGCTGCCTCCAGCTCTTCACGAGGGAGGCGATATTCTCCCGGTTGTGCCCAAGGATCCTTTCCGTCCAATAACTCTTCCCATGTCCAGACCCTCGGCTCCTGGACACGCTTGTTACGCTGCTTGGTCCTTTTGTGGTGGGTTATTCTGTCACGATCGTCTGAAGGAGCGGACCAATACGCAGCGCGTGGAGTGAACATGATGACTTTATTATTTAAAGCAACCACGAAGAAAACAACAAATGACGATACGTGAAGTTCAAAATACTGATACAGACTAACAGCAACACGGAAACAATAACCCACAAAACAAAGGAGAAAACACACAGAATATATATGGCTCCCAATCAGAGATAACGAGCCGACAGCTGACACTCGTTACCTCCGATTGGGAGTCATAGACCAATCACCATAGACACAAACAAAATGAAACTCACCCATCCCCAACACCACCAAATGAAATACACCCCAACACATGAAAATGAACAACCCTGGCTCAATTATAAAGTCCATAGAGCCAGAGTGTCACATGTATTCTGTCTAGTTTACAGTGAGGATGATGTATTCTGTCTAGTTGACAGTGAGGATGATGTATTCTGTCTAGTTGACAGTGAGGATGATGTATTCTGTCTAGTTGACAGTGAAAAGGGTCAATATCAGGGGATACCTTTATCTATATACAGTATATCCGGATATCCGGATATCTGACATGTTATTAGATAGAAGGAGTAGACATGTCCTTAATGTCAGACATGGAGCTGGGATATTCTCTGTAATGCGACAGTTTCTACATGCATCCAATCCGGACCTCAGAAATCTCCCTGCTACCGTATGAGTCCAGGGAGATATCTGGTGTGAGATCCCTTCAGATCTCCCTGCTACCGTATGAGTCCAGGGAGATATCTGGGGTGAGATCCCTTCAAATATCCCTGCTACCGTATGAGTCCAGGGAGATATCTGGTGTGAGATACGTTCAAATCTCCCTGCTACCGTATGAGTCCAGGGAGATATCTGATGTGTGATACGTTCAAATCTCCCTGCTACCGTATGAGTCCAAGGAGATATCTGTTGTGAGATCCCTTCAAATCTCCCTGCTACCGTATGAGTCCAGGGAGATATCTGTTGTGAGATCCCTTCAAATCTCCCTGCTACCGTATGAGTCCAGGGAGATATCTGGTGTGAGATACGTTCAAATCTCCCTTCTACCGTATGAGTCCAGGGAGATATCTGGTGTGAGATCCCTTCAAATCTCCCTGCTACAGTATGCGTCTATGGAGATATCTGGGGTGAGATCCCTTCAAATCTCCCTGCTACCGTATGAGTCCAGGGAGATATCTGGTGTGAGATCCCTTCAAGACACGCCCCTAATGCACGTGCACCCGATTACATATTTCTCTAATATTTTAACTCCAGAAAGGGTAGGTGTCAGCATGCTGACATATCTAAGCCTTTATACTCAGGCATGAACGAATACACATACTTTCAGAATTTATCGTTTGAAGTCATTATTTCTCCAAAAATTAATGATTTCAAAAGATATCCTTACATGATATGTAAATACTCCTCTTCATATGTCTGATCGAAAATCTGACTCATGAGCAATGTCCAGCGACCAAATTATTTTTACCTGTTCAGGTGCCGAAAATCATGGTGCTTCTTCACATGAAGGTGACATATCTGAGGCACGGAAAGGCAAACATGGTCATATTTAATCCAAAGCACATCTCTGCTATTTCTGTTTCAGAAATGCATTATAGCAAATCCAGAACTCCAATCACAACACAGTAAAGACGCAAATGTAGACCAATCAAAACATATATTTGATTTATTTAACAGGAAATAAAAGTCGCACAGCCTCAATATCCCTGCCAGTCCGTGTTTGTTATGGACGATGGACGCGATGGGGGCATATTGGGTTATCAGCCGCGCCGGTCCCTCGGGTTATCAGCCGCGCCGGTCCCTCGGGTTATCAGCCGCGCCGGTCCCTCGCAGTCTAGACCCAACTTGGTGCTATCGTTAGTCTGTGTGATCCACTCCAAACTGTCAGTGCATAGATCATGAATCAAAATTGTGTCGATATTGCAAGAAAATATTGGAATTTCACATAACCATGGCACAAGGTAGCTACTCTACCTGCTTCATTCATGATGAGAAAACTAACTGGAACACGCTAGCTAGCCAAGATGCTAGTTAGCTAGCTAGCCAAGATGCTAGTTAGCTAGCTAGCCAATCTTATATTATTATCTTATATTAACCATTAATACAAAATACGCCCAAACTTTGTAAAATGTTAGGTGTCACCTTGAGGCTTGATAGAGGTTAAAAAAACTATTTCTGAAGGGAAATAAATGTTGTTATTTGTTAAAAGGCAACCAGTTAGCTTTTACCCCCCCTCCCCACCACCCCATATCAAGTCTAGCTAGCTAGCTAGCTCTACTGGCTGCTGGCCAAATTAGCTAACATTCTTGATTTTAGTTACTAAGATACATAAAACATCTCAAACATCTCAAATAAAACATTGGTAAAGAAAAAGTTGTTTGTGTGACTTGATGTGACCAAACATGCTCAGGTATGATGAAGACGTCTAGAGAGGAAGACGAAGGTGAACAGTGCTGATTCATGATGTCTCTATCTCTCCTTAGATTGCTCTGTTTGCCGCAGGGTAGGAGAGAAACCCTGCAATTACCTTATCAGATTGGCCCCACTCAGACTCCTTGGATTAC
>NW_028164789.1:37500-42500 GCF_964263955.1 Coregonus lavaretus
GAGGAAGTATGAAGACAGGCCAGGAAGAGAGAGAGAGTGTATATCAGAGCACCAGTGTCCCCCAAATGGTGTTGTAATTACTAACATGATACGCAACTCTATAGACAATGTGCAACTTTTCTATGTATAGCTGTCATTTTAAGGCATATTTTGAAATGTTTTTGGCTAAACATGTTGACAATTAAAACAATTCCTTCTCACCTTTTTAATGCAAATCACTGATTGTCGACTTAACAAGAGTGTAACTGTTTATCAAACGTTTAGACTAAAACACGAGTAACCGGAGATATCTTTAGCTGTCTGTCTGATGAGCGGTAGATAATTGTGGACAATATACACATCATTCCAGTAATACCTCCGCCTGTAGAGTCTAGACTGCTGGTCTAATGATCCAGTCTAACCAGCCTGTCTGATGATCCAGTCTAACCAGCCTGTCTGATGATCCAGTCTAACCAGCTGGTCTGATGATCCAGTCTAACCAGCTGGTCTGATGATCCAGTCTAACCAGCCTGTCTGATGATCCAGTCTAACCAGCCTGTCTGATGATCCAGTCTAACCAGCCTGTCTGATGATCCAGTCTAACCAGCTGGTCTGATGATCCAGTCTAACCAGCCTGTCTGATGATCCAGTCTAACCAGCCTGTCTGATGATCCAGTCTAACCAGCCTGTCTGATGATCCAGTCTAACCAGCCTGTTTGTAGACACACCTGAACCTTGGTACTCTGCAGCGTGCTGCCCTGGTGTCTGTCAGAGACACTGATAAAACCATGTATTTTATTTTTTTATTTTTTATTTCCCCTTTATTTAACCAGGTAAGAAGCCAGTTGAGAACAAGTTCTCATTTACAACTGCGACCTGGCCAAGATAAAGCAAAGCAGTGCGATAAAAACAACAACAACACAGAGTTACATATGGGGTAAACAAAAACAAAACGTACAGTCAATAACACAATAGAAAATCTATATACAGTGTGTGCAAATGTAGTAAGTTATGGAGGTAAGGCAGTAAATAGGCTATAGTGCAAAATAATTACAATTTAGTATTAACACTGGGGTGATAGATGTGCAGAAGATGATGTGCAAATAGAGATACTGGGGTGCAAATGAGCAAAATAAATAACAATATAGGGATGAGGTAGTTGGATGGGCTAATTTCAGATGGGCTGTGTACAGGTGCAGTGATCGGTAAGGTGCTCTGACAACTGACGCTTAAAGTTAGTGAGGGAGATAAGAGTCTCCAGCTTCAGAGATTTTTGCAGTTCGTTCCAGTCATTGGCAACAGAGAACTGGAAGGAATGGCAGCCAAAGGAGGTGTTGGCTTTGGGAATGACCAGTGAGATATACCTGCTGGAGCACAGACTGTTGAGACACCTGAACCTTGGTACACTACAGCATGAATGCCCTGGTCTGTCACACACACTGATAAAACCAAGTCAGCGTCCCAAATGACAGCTTATTCCCTTTATAATGTTCCCTGGTCAAAAGTAGTACACTACGCAGGGAACAGGGTGTCATTGGAGACACGTCTATGTCCTCGCCTGGCAACCTGGTGCTCTTCATAACTGATCTGTTTTGTCTTTTCTCTGCTGGTAAAAACTTCATGCACCCTGAGTTGTGTTGAAGCTTGCCTGGTACGACAGATCGGTTGGGTTAGGGTTAGGAATGTGTGTGGGTGTGTGTGAGTGTGTGTGTGCATGTGTTTGTGTGTGTGTGTGTGTGTTTGTGTGTTTGTGTGTGTGTGTGTGTGTGTGTGTGTGTGTGTTGGTGTGTTGGTGTGTGAGTGTGTGTGTGTTGGTGTGTGAGTGTGTGTGTGTGTGTGTGTGTGTGTGTGTGTGTGTGTGTGTGTGTGTGTGTGTGTGTGTGTGTGTGTGTGTGTGTGATCCTGTATGAACCTCTGTGAGCCTCTGTGTGTGTGTATGACAGCAGCTTGGTGGTGTAACCTTCAGACCTACAGTAGCTGTCTGATCTCAAATCAAATCAAATCAAATGTTATTTGTCACATACATGTGTTTAGCAGATGTTATAATGGGTGTAGCTAAATGATTGTGCTTCTAGCTCCGACAGTGCAGAAATATCTAACAATTTCACAACATATACCCAATACACACAAAACTAGTAAGGAATGGAATTTAAGAATATATACATACAGTGGGGAGAACAAGTATTTGATACACTGCTGATTTTGCAGGTTTTCCTACTTACAAAGCATGTAGAGGTCTGTAATTTTTATCATAGGTACACTTCAACTGTGAGAGACGGAATCTAAAACAAAAATCCAGAAAATCACATTGTATTATTTTTAAGTAATTAATTTGCATTTTATTGCATGATACATCAGAAAAGCAGAACTTAATATTTGGTACAGAAACCTTTGTTTGCAATTACAGAGATCATACGTTTCCTGTAGGTCTTGACCAGGTTTGCACACACTGCAGCAGCGATTTTGGCCCACTCCTCCATACAGACCTTCTCCAGATCCTTCAGGTTTCGGGGCTGTCGCTGGGCAATATGGACTTTCAGCTCCCTCCAAAGATTTTCTATTGGGTTCAGGTCTGGAGACTGGCTAGGCCACTCCAGGACCTTGAGATGCTTCTTACGGAGCCACTCCTTAGTTGCCCTGGCTGTGTGTTTCGGGTCGTTGTCATGCTGGGAGACCCAGCCACGACCCATCTTCAATGCTCTTACTGAGGGAAGGAGGTTGTTGGCCAAGATCTCGCGATACATGGCCCCATCCATCCTCCCCTCAATACGGTGCAGTCGTCCTGTCCCATTTGCAGAAAAGCATCCCCAAAGAATGATGTTTCCACCTCCATGCTTCACGGTTGGGATGGTGTTCTTGGGGTTGTACTCATCCTTCTTCTTCCTCCAAACACGGCGAGTGGAGTTTAGACCGAAAAGCTCTATTTTTGTCTCATCAGACCACATTACCTTCTCCCATTCCTCCTCTGGATCATCCAGATGGTCATTGGCAAACTTCAGACGGGCCTGGACATGCGCTGGCTTGAGCAGGGGGACCTTGCGTGCGCTGCAGGATTTTAATCCATGACAGCGTAGTGTGTAACTAATGGTTTTCTTTGAGACTGTGGTCCCAGCTCTCTTCAGGTCATTGACCAGGTCCTGCCGTGTAGTTCTGGGCTGATCCCTCACCTTCCTCATGATCATTGATGCCCCACGAGGTGAGATCTTGCATGGAGCCCCAGACCGAGGGTGATTGACCGTCATCTTGAACTTCTTCCATTTTCTAATAATTGCGCCAACAGTTGTTGCCTTCTCACCAAGCTGCTTGCCTATTGTCCTGTAGCCCATCCCAGTCTTGTGCAGGTCTACAATTGTATACCTGATGTCCTTACACCGCTCTCTGGTCTTGGCCATTGTGGAGAGGTTGGAGTCTGTTTGATTGAGTGTGTGGACAGGTGTCTTTTATACAGGTAACGAGTTCAAACAGGTGCAGTTAATACAAGTAATGAGTGGAGAACAGGAGGGCTTCTTAAAGAAAAACTAACAGGTCTGTGAGAGCCGGAATTCTTACTGGTTGGTAGGTGATCAAATACTTATGTCATGCAATAAAATGCAAATTAATTACTTAAAAATCATACAATGTGATTTTCTGGATTTTTGTTTTAGATTCCGTCTCTCACAGTTGAAGTGTACCTATGATAAAGATTACAGACCTCTACATGCTTTGTAAGTAGGAAAACCTGCAAAATCGGCAGTGTATCAAATACTTGTTCTCCCCACTGTATATGGACAAGCAATGACAGAGCGGCATGGACTAAGATACAGTAGAATATTATAGAATAGAATGCAGTATATACATATGAGATGAGTAGTGCAAGATATGTAAACATTATTAAAGTGACTAGTGTTCAATTTCTTAAAGTGGCCAGTGATTTCAATAGGCAGCAGCAGCCTCTAATATGCTAGTTATGGCTATTTAACCGTCTGATGGCCTTGAGATAGAAGCTGTTTTTCAGTCTCTCGGTCCCAGCTTAGATGCACCTGTACTGACCTCGCCTTCTGGATGATAGCGGGGTGAACAGGCAGTGGCTCGGGTGGTTGATGTCCTTGATGATCTTTTTGGCCTTCCTGTGACATCGGGTGTTGTATGTGTCTTGGAGGGCGGATAGTTTGCCCCCGGTAATGCGTTCGGCAGACCGCACCCCCCACTGGAGAGCCCTGCGGTTGTGGGCGGTGCAGTTGCCGTACCAGGCGGCGATACAGCCCGACAGGATGCTCTCAATTGTGCATCTGTAAAAGTTTGTGAGGGTTTTAGGTGCTAAGCCAAATTTCTTCAGCCTCCTGAGGTTGAAGAGGCTCTGTTGCGCCTTCTACACCACACTGTCTGCGTGGGTGGACCATTTCAGTTTGTCAGTGATGTGTACGCCAAGGAACTTGAAGATTTCCACCTTCTCCACTGCGGTCCCGTCGATGTGGATAGGGGGGTGCACCCTCTGCTGTTTCCTGAAGTCCACGACCATCTCCTTTGTTTTGTTGATGTTGAGTGAGAGGTTATTTTCCTGGCACCACACTCCCAGAGCCCTCACCTCCTCCCTGTAGGCGGTTTCGTCATTGTTGGTAATCAAGCCTACTACTGTTGTGTCGTCTGCAATTTTGATGATTGAGTTTGAGGCGTGCTTGGCCACGCAGTCATGGGTGAACAGGGAGTACAGGTGGGGGCTGAGCACGCACCCTTGTGGGGCCCCTGTGTTGAGGATCAGCGAAGTGGAGATGTTGTTTCCTACCTTCACCACCTGGGGGTGGCCCGTCAGGAAGTCCAGGACCCATTGCACAGGGCGGGGTTCAGACCCAGGGCCTCGAGCTTAATGATGAGCTTGGAGGGTACTATGGTGTTGAATGCTGAGCTATAGTCAATGAACAGCATTCTTACATAGGTATTCCTCTTGTCCAGATGGGATAGGGCAGTGTGTAGTGTGATGGCGATTGCATCGTCTGTGGACCTATTGGGGCGGTAAGCAAATTGAAGTGGGTCTAGGGTGGCAG
>NW_028164789.1:47500-49685 GCF_964263955.1 Coregonus lavaretus
TTGTGAGACGATAGATCCCTGGGACTGTTGTGGGAGACGATAGATCACTGGGACTGTTGTGAGACGATAGATCCCTGGGACTGTTGGGAGACGATAGATCCCTGGGACTGTTGTGGGAGACGATAGATCCCTGGGACTGTTGTGGGAGAC
The DNA here is from genome assembly GCF_964263955.1 of Coregonus lavaretus. NCBI lineage: Eukaryota > Metazoa > Chordata > Actinopteri > Salmoniformes > Salmonidae > Coregonus > Coregonus lavaretus. Next base: position 47,651 of record NW_028164789.1, read on the forward strand.
GATAGATCCCTGGGACTGTTGTGGGAGACGATAGATCCCTGGGACTGTTGTGGGAGACGATAGATCCCTGGGACTGTTGGGAGACGATAGATCCCTGGGACTGTTGTGGGAGACGATAGATCCCTGGGACTGTTGTGGGAGACGATAGATCCCTGGGACTGTTGGGAGACGATAGATCCCTGAGACTGTTGTGGGAGACGATAGATCCCTGGGACTGTTGTGGGAGACGATAGATCCCTGGGACTGTTGTGAGACGATAGATCCCTGGGACTGTTGTGGGACGATAGATCCCTGGGACTGTTGTGGGACGATAGATCCCTGGGACTGTTGTGGGACGATAGATCCCTGGGACTGTTGGGAGGACGATAGATCCCTGGGACTGTTGTGGGAGACGATAGATCCCTGGGACTGTTGTGGGAGACGATAGATCCCTGAGACTGTTGTGGGAGACGATAGATCCCTGGGACTGTTGTGGGAGACGATAGATCCCTGGGACTGTTGTGGGACGATAGATCCCTGGGACTGTTGGGAGACGATAGATCCCTGGGACTGTTGTGAGAGACGATAGATCCCTGGGACTGTTGTGGGACGATAGATCCCTGGGACTGTTGTGGGACGATAGATCCCTGGGACTGTTGTGGGAGACGATAGATCCCTGGGACTGTTGTGGGAGACGATAGATCCCTGGGACTGTTGTGGGAGACGATAGATCCCTGGGACTGTTGGGAGACGATAGATCCCTGGGACTGTTGTGGGAGACGATAGATCCCTGGGACTGTTGTGGGAGACGATAGATCCCTGGGACTGTTGTGGGACGATAGATCCCTGGGACTGTTGGGAGACGATAGATCCCTGGGACTGTTGTGTGAGACGATAGATCCCTGGGACTGTTGTGGGAGACGATAGATCCCTGGGACTGTTGTGGGAGACGATAGATCCCTGGGACTGTTGTGAGACGATAGATCCCTGGGACTGTTGTGGGAGACGATAGATCCCTGGGACTGTTGTGGGACGATAGATCCTAAATTCATACAACCAGTAGGCCTAGGCTACATTAAAAATAACTCCTTTTAAAAGCAATGAGTCTGATTCATCAGAACGTTTAGCTTAAAATTTTGATAAACTATTATTTCTTCACATTATAGGCGCAGCAGTGGCACAAGGCAGAAGACTACGGGTGAATGTTCCTTCCATAAAACAACTAGTGGAAAACGCTGTTGTCTAAAGGGTACTGCACAGCGGTTTCTCATCCTGTCCGACATATTCTCTGCTGTAAGGCTCTGTATCTGTATGCTGTGATCAATAAGATACATAGACAATATACTGGACACACGCGCCAATTTAATTCAACTAAATTATGCTAATTAACCTGCAGACCGATAAGCATGACCAGTCAAATGGATTTGCATAAACTGGTATATCCATCAGTAAAGAGGCTATAAAGCATTATGTCTATCAGTGAAGAGGTTATAAAGCATTATGTCCATCAGTGAAGAGGCTATAAAGCATTATGTCTATCAGTGAAGAGGTTATAAAGCATTATGTCTATCACACACAGACACACACACACTCACACACACACACACACACACTCACACACACACTCACACACTCACACACTCACAAACACTCACACACACACACACACACACACACACACACACACACTCACACTTACACTCACACACACACACACACACACACACACACACACACACACACACACACACACACACACACACACACACACACACACACACACACACACACACACACACACACACACACTCTCACACACACACACACACACACACTCACACTCACCCACCCCCAGACTGCTAGCAGGGCCGATACCTCCCTCTCTAACCCACCCACCCCTAGACTGCTAGCAGGGCCTATACCTCCCTCTCTTACCTCAGAGCAGCTAAGTGGTTGTTGTTATGGAATGCTGGAGGGGATTCAACCTTAAAGAGGACAGATTACTGTTCTCTTAACCTGGGTTAATCTCTGTTTGTCTGATCACCTCTGATTCACT
>NW_028164788.1:0-16563 GCF_964263955.1 Coregonus lavaretus
CATTCCCCCCTGTTCTCAACAATTTAATGTACATACTATTTAAATATCATCATAGAAATGCAGAAAATAGAGGGTCAGTGCTTGACTGACAGCTAATGGTGATAGCTGTCTATCACTGTCAGAGCGACAGATCTATGCTCTCCTTCCTCTCTCATCCACACCAGAGTATTACAGCTGGGATGTGACATTTTCCATCGTGGCCACAGTGCCTGAAGGCCTCCTTCTGTCAAACTGTGACAGGGATATTTTGGGAAGGTGTCAGCTTTGGAAAGCTTAGCAACATATCCCAACCATACACTTTTAGCACATTGATAGTCAGTCAGTCTCTGCTGGCCAAGAATACTTATATTTAGGAGAAAGCAATGTATTATAAAGTATCCCAGTCTCTATGTAGGCCTAGATTTCTATTCCTATACATGTCTATCAGTGGATGATGCGTTAAAGGGATACTTCAGGATTTTGGCAGTGAAAGCCTTTATCTACTCCACCAGAGTTAGATGAACTCATGGATTATATTTTTAGTTCTCTGCGTAAAGTTTGAAGGAATTTGCTAACTAGCGTTAGCACAATTGCTAACTGGTGTTAGCGCAATGACCGGATTTCTATGGTAACTGCTAGATTGCTAGTAGATACCATAGTAGATACCATAGACTTCCAGTCATTGAGCTAATGCTAGTTAGCAACTTCATTCATACTGAGTGCAGAGACATAAAAATGGTGTCCATGAGTTAATCTAACTCTGGGGAAGTAGATACAGGGCCTCATTGCCAAATTCCTGAAGTATCCCTTTAAGATTCCTTTTGAGTGTGTATTAAGTGTTTCTGAGATGTTCTTCTTGTTAACCCATTCCCTGCCCTCCCTCTGCAGCGAGAACTACTTGATTCGCTGGGGCAGTAAAGGCTTTCCTAAGGAGATCGAAATGCTGAACAACCTGAAGGTGGTCTTTACAGTGAGTTACCACTAGAGAGCACTGTTTGATGCATTTCTTGTCCGTATCCAGTTATTGAGGTGCCATCAAATCATTTAGGTCAGTGGCTCTCAACTGGGTTTGCCTCATGACCTAAATTTAACCAGGTTGCCTCAGTCGTGACTCAATACTCACATTTCGGAAGGGAAAACAACCCACCAGTTGAGAAATGCTAATTTAGGAAATGTATGCTCTGTGCATATAAATCATGATTATTTATTTCGACACCCTCCCTCCCTCCCTCCAGGACTTGGGTAATAAGGACTTGAACAGAGAGAAGATCTACCTGATCTGTCAGATAGTGAGAGTGGGTCGTATGGAATTGAAGGAGACTAACACCAAGAAGTGTACCCAGGGCCTCCGCAGGCCCTTTGGAGTGGCAGGTAGGTACATTTCCATTTTAGTCATTTAGCAGACGCTCTTATCCTGAGCGACTTACAGTTAGTGAGTGCATACATTTTTCGTACTGGCCCCGCGTGGGAAACGAACCCACAACCCTGGCGTTGCAAGCACCATGCTCTACCAACTGAGCTACTGTGGACTACCAGTGTATGGCATGGGGCAGTGGACATGGAGCAGTGGGCAGTGTTAACAACATTTTGAATTGGGATCCACTGACACTGGTCACAGCTTGACATATTAATATTGTTGACTAGGTGGATCAAATAAAATGTAAAATATCCTGAGAGGTCATTCTTAACAAAAATAGGTAATTATTTTCTTCCTGTCTGCAGTTATGGACATCAGTGACATCATCAAAGGAAAGATAGAGTGTGATGAGGAGAAGCAGTTTTTCATCCCCTTTGTTCCGTAAGTCCTCCCTTCTTCATCCTCTCCTCTCTCCTCTCTCCATCCATCCCTACCTATTTGGCTATTGGCAATGTAATGTTGTAATGTAGTTGAAATGTGTGTGTGTGTGTGTGTGTGCAGGGTCGTGGCGGAGAGTGACTTCCTCCACCCCCTGCTGAACAAGGTGACAGCGTCACGAGGAGACAGTGGAGGACAAGGTACGACATCTCACCTCACAATCCCGTAAACTCTTGCTAATCTGCCAATAGCCACTGCATTATCAATGCTTGGTCCCCTATCCTCCCCTCTCCCCCTCCTCCCGCTCCGGGGTGAAGTTTCCCCTTATCTCCTAGGTACAGATCTAGCATCACCTTCCCCTCCCCCAATCCTAACCGTAACCATTAGTGTGGGAAATGCAAAACTGACCCAAGATCAGCATCTAGGGGCATCTTTACCCTACTCTGTCCTCCCTCCAGGTCTCTGGGTGACGATGAAGGCCCTGGTGGGTGACATCGTCCAGATCCGTAAGGAGTACCCCCACCTGGTGGACCGCGGCACGGTGGTGGCCCGTAAACTGGGTTTCCCAGAGATCATCATGCCGGGGGACATCCGCAACGACATCTACCTGACGCTGTGGGCCGGGGACTTTGACAAGTACAACAAGACCAGCCAGAAGAACATGGAGGTTATCATGATGGTGTGTGACGAGGAGGGCAAGATTGTGTCGGTGAGTTGGGGGGAACAGGGTGTGTGTGTGTGTGTGGGGGGGGGGGGGGGGGGTCACACCAATAGATCATCTCCTCACAATCAAAATATCACACGCATGGTCATCTGGAGGTAGTGCATGGTCATCTGGAGGTAGCCAAACAGGGATACTGTTTCAGCACTGTGTCCTACTTTGTACTTCATGTCATACTGTTCTGAGTTGTTGGGTTGGATGTAATCTCTTGTGGACAGACCACACAAACATACATGGTGCCGTAGATCTGTCATGATACAACGGGATCCATGAGATCAGTAGCAGCAGTTCCGTTGCTTGGGTTTTTTTTTCTGGTTATTTGGACAAATCACGATTTCACAGGTGTTAGCATCTTTCGAATTTCTGAATGGGAGGGGACAATCGGCCCGTAACATGCAAAGAGAGAGGGTGGAGCACTTCTCTTAACACGTATGGAACCAGAACTTAATCGAGCATCTGACCAATTACGCAATACTTTAGTTCTGGGTTAACCAAGATTAGGTTGGATGTACAGTATCTAGGTTGATGTGGGTTAGTTGAATTGATTGTCATCTCTCTTTTTCTGTCACCTCTCTCTTTCTCTTACCTCTCTCTTTCTGTCATCTCTCTCTTTCTGTCTGTCCTGTAGAACTCTATCTGTCTGGGAGCCGGGGATCGACCGCTTAACGAATACAGATCTGTCATCTACTACCAGGTCAAACAACCACGCTGGATGGAGACATTCAAGGTCAGCGTGTGTGTGTTTGAATGATAAGTTGTGCATGTTGATCAACTGTTGCCCTCTGTGTACAACATGTAACATTAAACACAGTCTGTGTAGTATGTAATATAAGGTGCTCATGTGACAGCAACATTTGATCCTGTGTTTTTTTGGGGGGGTGGGGGTCGTATTTTACCCCCTTTTTCAATCTTGTCTCATCGCTGCAACTCCCCAATGGGCTCGGTAGGTAATGGGCGAGTCATGCGTCCTCCAAAACATGACCCACCTAACCGCACTTCTTAACACCCGCACGCTTAACCCGGAAGCCAGGCGCACCGATGTGTCGGAGGAAACACTGTTCAACTGACGACCGAGGTCAGCCTGCAGGAGTCACTAGAGCACGATTAGCCATGTAAAGCCCCCCCCCGGACAAACCCTCCCCTAACCTGGATGACGATGGGCCAATTGTGCGCTGCCTTATGGGACTCCCGATCACGGCTGGTTGTGATACAGCCTTAGACTGCTGCGCCACTCGGGAGGCTCATTGATCCTGTGTTTTAAACCTTATCCAGAAATTATCCAGGAATTACACCAAAATTAAACCAATTGTCTGAGGATGGTGCTGGACAATCTGACATAAAAAGAAAACAGGACAGTTTGATGAAAAAGCTTTAAATAAGGGTTAAATTCCAGGCATGTCACATGTATGCGCAGGGCCCTAACAGGAGATGTAATGTTGTCCTCTGTCCTGTAGGTGGCCATCCCTCTGGAGGAGATGCACAAGATCCACCTGCGCTTCATGTTCAGACACCGCTCCTCTCAGGAGTGTGAGTACACCCAACTCTGCCCTCATCCTTACCTTCTTTACCACTGAGCTGAAAGGTCTGGAAGGGTGAAAGCAATGTGACAGGAGGAAAGCCATTGCTTTAATCTACTAAATGAATTATCTTTGTTCTGTCTCCCACTCTCTTTCTCTGTGTAGCTAAGGATAAGAGTGAGAAGAACTTTGCCATGGCGTTTGTTCGTCTGATGAAGGAAGATGGAACCGTGCTGCAGGACGGCCTTCATGACCTGGTGGTCTTCAAGGTCAGATCTGAATCAACTCAGATTCGCACAACTACAAAACTAATGAATCAACGCACATTCAAATTAACTGTATAAATGAACCAGTACAGATTCACAGTTAAATGAACAGAAAAATTGAGTCACAGCCAAATCACCAAGGACACTGAATAATTAAAGATTCACATCCGACTGAACAGGCTAACTGAATAATTATAGATTCACTGCCAAATGAACTGGAATTATTGATTAAGTGCTAAAAGGAATGAAGATGAATTACTGTTGATTCACTCCCAAACTAAAATCTCTCTCTCTCTCTTTCTCTCACCGCACCCTCTCTCTCGCCCCTCTCTCTCTATTGCACGCTCTCTCTCTCTATTACCCCACCCTCTCTCTCTCGTTCTCTCTCTCCCTACCCTCTCTCTCTCCCCACCCTCTCGGTCTCTCTCTCTCTCTCTCTCTCTCTCTCTCTCTCTCTCTCTCTCTCTCTCTCTCTCTCTCTCTCTCTCTCTCTCACTCTCTCTCTCCCTCTCTCCCCTTCTCTCTACAGGGGGACAGCAAACGTATGGAGGATGTGAACTCGTACCTGTCCCTACCCTCTACGCGGTATGTGGACGTTCACAAGGGGGGGACACTGAGCCGCAGCAGCAGCAGTGTAGGAGGCTTGTCTGTCAGCTCCAGAGACAGCTTCACCATCTCAACCCTCGTCTGCTCCACCAAGCTCACTCAAAACGGTGTGTGTATGTGTGGCGTGTGTGTGGTCTCAGAACAGACTGAGTATGTCATAGTTTTGTCATACACGCCGGCGCTGGCGTACACACAAACTCACACACGCACTTCCCCCACACACAGCCAGGGCCCTGGCATGGCATTCAGGTGCTGTGTAACAGCTGTTGGTGAAGAAGCCAGTTCATCATTGTAATGATAACTGTGCTGCAGTGTCAAACATCAGTCCAGATATAACACACACACACACACACACACGCACACACACACAGACAGACACACACACACACACACACACACACACACACACACACAGATGAGCTGTCTGGATGAGGGATCTGATCCTCTATCCCTACCTTGACCTGCACTCACAGTCAACAGATGGATCAATCAACAGCAGGCAGGCAGGTTCACTACTGAGGAAGACATTACTGAACACTGACACCTGTACAGGGGCTTCAGTGGTCTACACTACAGAGTGAGTTTAACATGGTCTATGTCATACAGAAGGCATGTTGTTGTTTTTTTTGTTTTTTTTTGCTCATGATGAACTTATACTTGGGCAGGGGAAATGTGACAGTGAATGGGGTGATGTGTACATTCCCTCTCACTGCCAAATACCCATTTCCACTGTTGACTAAAACCTGGTGCTTGGATTTATTTCCTAGTTAATTTCTATTGTGTTGGCCAAGGCTAAAATAGGGCTTCTCCATAAACTCTGGCCCCTCAACAAGTCCCCTCAAACCCCAGGGGGTGCCAAGTCATGTGGGCTTTCAGAGGAAATATGTCAGGCCGGTGAATTTGTTTATAAATGGCTGCCATGAAAATGTTTGGCCCAATCCCAAATCTACCCGTTAACCCTACGCCCTATGCACTTCTGGAGATCTGAGTGGATTCAACATGTGTAAGCAATATGATAATCACTCCACCTTGCCCTGTGAAGTGTAAGTTTCGCCATATTGCTTACACCAATCATATCTCTCGTGGACCAATCTCCGTAAACATAACTGGTAGCCTAGAATCTGCCGGAAGGAATAAGATGCGTGGGATAACGAGCAGCAGTAGTTCCGTTTGTATTTTTGGACAAATCACGATTTTGCAGATGTTAGCATCTTTCGAATTTCGGAAGGGGAGGGGACATTCGTCCCGTATCTTGCAAAGAGAGATGGAGCTCTTCATTTTGGTTCCGCTCGTGGTTCTAGCATCTCTTCATCTCTTCTCTTAACATGCATGGACCCAGAACGTAATCGAGTAGCTAACCAATTACGTGACACTTTAGATCTGGGTCAACCAAGATTAATATCAATGAAATGCACTGAGACCTCCACAACGGCATAGGGAGTAGGGTTTAGGGGTTGATTTGGGTTTGGGCCTTCTCCTAGTAAACAGTTTTGATGACCCAATTTGATTAACAAACAAGCTTAAGCTGTCAAATATTGTCAAACCAACATTTGCCAATTCTTTGTTTTTGTTAACCCTGTAAATGTCACAAAATGTTAAAACTAGGACAAACTATCAATAGCTAGCACAACTTTGGCAGCTAGCTATATTAGCAATATCGGTAACTTTATTTTATTTGAAAGACACTACAGCACTCTACCTTGCAGAGAGTATAATTAGCTAGCTAGCAATTGATATTAGCATTCTTGCAGTTATTTATCTCGTTTATGGCATTTTCTTGTAGCTAAAAACTAGCTAAATAGCCTATTAACAGCTAACCACTGAATTTTAACAGATAAAATTAGTTGCAGCTAGCTAACTATCAGTATCTTTGGTAACATAGCTAACTAGTAGCCTAATAAGCTTATGGCCATGCTTTCTGCAATTGAAACACACCACCCACTGGGCACAGATGTCAATTCAGCATCTATTCCATGTTGGTCGACGTAATTTGATTGAAATGACTTGGAAACAGCGTTGATTCAAACAGTGTGTGCCCAGTGGGCAAGAACTCTAGACCTAGTTTGCTCAATTCCAGGCTGAAGTTCCTGGGATTTAAGTTCTTGGGCATCAAGACCTTACTGAGAAGAATGATGAATGCATTTGAATGATTGTTACCCTGTGGGTGTGCTGGGTTGTGGTGAATGACAGGTAGGTTGATGGATGGATGGATGGATGGATGGATGGATGGATGGATGGATGGATATGTGGATTGATGGATTGATGGATGGATGGATATGTGGATTGATGGATGGATATGTGGATTGATTTATTGATGGATGGATTGATGGATGGATGGATATGTGGATTGATGAATTGATTGATGGATTGATGGATGGATGGATGGATATGTGGATGATGGATTAATGGATGGATTGATGGATGGATGGCCATGTACTCTTATAATATCCACCCGGCACAGCCAGAAGAGGACTGGCCACCCCTCAGAGCCTGGTTCCTCTCTAGGTTTCTTCCTAGGTTCCTGCCTTTCTAGGGAGTTTTTCCTAGCCACCGTGCTTCTACATCTGCATTGCTTGCTGTTTGGGGTTTTAGGCTGGGTTTCTGTATAGGACTTTGTGACATCTGCTGATGTGAAAAGGGCTTTATAAATATATTTGATTGATTGATTGATGGATGGATGGATATATGGATTGATGGATGGATGGATATGTGGATTGATGGATTGTTGTCTTTCCCCTGCTCAGTGGGCTTGCTGGGTCTACTGAAATGGAGGACTCGTCCTGAGCTCCTCAAAGAAAACCTGGAGAAACTCAAGATCATCGATGGAGAGGAAGTGGTCAAGGTGTGTGTGTCTACTGTGTGTACTGTTTATGTATTTGTGTGTACTGTGTGTGTGTGTGTGTCATCTCATGGCCTTTCTTCCCCTCCTTGTGTAGTTTCTCCAGGACACTCTGGATGCTCTGTTCACCATCATGATGGAACACTCCCAGACTGACGATTACGACATCCTAGTGTTCGACGCCCTGGTGAGTGAGGGAGTGTGTGTTCATGTCTCTCTCTTATATTCTCTCACTCTTATACCTGTTCGGTTCTCTGTCTGTCAGTCTGTCTCTTCATGTGGCTGTCTGTCGAACTCTATCCATATGGCCCTGTTATTCTCACTCTGAATAAACATGTCTGTCTGTCTGTCTGTCTGTCTGTCTGTCTGTCTGTCTGTCTGTTGCTTGTTTGTGTCTTTGTGCCAGTGAGGCCATCTCTCTCATCATATCAAATACAATTGTTATCCCTTCTACTCCTCCCCTCTCTCTCTCTCTCTCTCTCTCTCTCTCTCTCTCTCTCTCTCTCTCTCTTTCTCAGATCTACATCATTGGTCTGATAGCAGACAGGAAGTTCCAGCATTTTAACACGGTGTTGGAGGCCTACATCAAACAACACTTCAGCGCCACACTGGCCTACAAGTCAGTACTACTTCCTGTATCCAACTCCTACTCTTCCTGTGTCCAACTCCTCCTCTTCCTGTCTGTCTGTCTGTCTGTCTGTCTGTCTGTCTGTCTGTCTGTCTGTCTGTCTGTCTCACTGTCTCACTGTCTCATTGTCTCAGAAGCAGCCTGATGAAGACTTTAATGCCATCATCGTAATAATAATAATGTATTGCATTATTACAATTTCCTTGGAAATGCAATCTCTTTCACATTCATAGTTAGACTGTGGAGTTAAAGTAGTAAGCTTTATTGATATTGACTTATCATGTCAGACTCGTAATGACATTTCCACAGGAGATGATGAACACTGTTAAATGACAGTACGTGTGTCATCATTAGCATTATGATGACAGATGATTTAGGCCTCATGATTGTGCTGGATTCAGGTAGGGTATGGTATGTTTACATACACACTAATAATTCAATTTTAAACAGATTATGGCAGTAGGCCGAGTATGGAAATAGTCATGTAAACACCTTACTCACCTTCCTCACCTCACCTTACTCTGCTTATCTTAATCGGCGTAAGGTCATAATCAAAGTAAGCATATGCCGATTAAAACACCTGGTTTTCTGAGCAATTAGGACATGTAAACAGCTTAATCTGAGTTCCAGGGGTATATTTTTCTTAAAACTGCATTGTTGGTTAAGGGCTTGTAAGTAAGCATTTCACTGTGCCTATTCGGTGCATGTGACAAATAAAATGTTATATGATTTGATTTGATATTTGATCTGCACATGTGCCAGCATCCTTGGCGCAAGCCTTCCTCTTCAATACATTCGGAAAAACTGGAAGTATGCATCTTAGAAATAGTTTTCTCATGCAAACTTTACATGTCCGAACTCAGAATCAAATAGGCTTCCCAAAAGTAGAACCTTTACTTTGATCTGCGATTTTCTGCCATTTACCAAAGTCCCATCAGTGATTTCAGATGTGTCCATGGAAACAGGACAATTAGGGAAATTGTTCTTCTTGCAAAGCATGTTAATGTTTAAGTAAAACTATTTGATTAATCTGCGTATTCACAAGAATCGTATTATTGTGTGCATGTGAACGTACCCACTGTTGAAGTACAAATATATTCAAAAGTATGTGGACACCCCTTCAAATTAGTGGATTCGGCTATTTCAGCCACACCTCTTGCTGACGGGTGTATAAAATCGAGCACACAGCCATGCAATCTCCATAGACAAACATTGGCAGTAGAATGGCCTTACTGAAGAGCTCAGTGGCTTTCAACGTGGCACTGTCATAGGATGCCACCTTTCCAACAAGTCAGTTCGTCAAATTTCTGTCCTGTTTGAGCTGCCCCGGTCAACTGTATGCACTGGTATTGTGAAGTGGAAACGTCTGTGAGCAACAACCACTCAGCCATGAAGTGGGAGGACACACAAGCTCACAAAACGGGACCGTCGAGTGCTGAAGCACGTAGTGCGTAAAAATCGTCTGTCCTTGGTTGCAACACTCACTAGTTCCAAACTGCCTGTGGAAACAAAGTCAGCACAAAAACTGTTAGTCGGGAGCTTCATGAAATAGCTTTCCGTGGCAGAGCAGCTGCACACAAGCCTAAGATCACCATGCGCAATGCCTAGCAACGACTGGACTGGTGTAAAGCTCGCCGCCATTAAACTCTAGAGCAGTGGAAACGTGTTCTCTGGAATGATAAATTACGCTTCACCATCTGGCAGTCCGACACACAAATCTGGGTTTGGCGGATGCCAGGTGAACGCTACCTGCCCCAATGCATATTTTGGTGGAGGAGGAATAATGGTCTGGGGCTGTTGTTCATGGTTTGGGCTAGGCCCCTTAGTTCCAGTGAAGGGAAATCTTAACATTACAGTATACAATGACATTCTAGACGATTCTGTGCTTCCAACTTTGTTGAACAGTTTGGGGGCAACAGTTTGTGGGAACAGTCATGTTTCCTGTTTCAACATGACAATGCCCCCGTGCACAAAACGAGATCCATACAGAAATTATTTGTCGAGATTGGTGTGGAAGAACTTGACTGGCCTGCACAGAGGCCTGATCTCCACCCCATCGAACACCTTTGGGATGAATTGGAACGCCGACTGCGAGCCAGGCCTAATCGCCCAACATCAGTGCCCGACCTCACGAATGCTCTTGTGGCTGAATGGAAGCAAGTCCCCGCAGCAATGTTCCAACATCTAGTGCAAAGCCTTCCCAGAAGAGTGGAGGCTGTTATAGCAGCAAAGGGGGGACCAACTCCATATTAATGCCCATGATTTTGGAATGAGATGTTCGACGAGCAGGTGTCCACATACTTTTGATCATGTAGTGTATCTGTCCTAATGCTGGGTGTAATGCATGAATCAGCCACCAGGTATCAATGTTTCAGTGTGAATACTGTGTGCCTGTATTAATAGACCTTGGTACTTTACTGAAGGCTGGCCAGAATAATCAAACTGGGCTCACTGAGTCTTAAATATAGAATACCCTCTGTCTCTCTCTCTCTTTCCCCCCCCCCCGCTCTTTCAGCTTAACCAGTGCTAGCCATGCCATTATATATTTTTCCTGTTGTTACATTTAATGTTTAGAACTAAATCACTCTCTGTTAGGACAACCAAAACACAGACAGACAGCCTCTAAACTCCATCCTCCGATTGTGTTGCACTTTAGTAATAGTCTTTATCCTTCCCATTCTTCTGGTCCATTATAACTGTTATTGTTTAAGAGGATTGGATTGTTTTAATCCAGTGGGCCATCAAGCCCAAGGCCATTTATGGGAACAGTATGAGACATAAGTGTAGTCCTAGTATGCTGTGGAGTGTGTGTGTGTGTGTGTGTGTGTGGGTGTGTGTGTGTGTGTGTTTGAAAAATGTAATTAGCAGTTCTGAAATGAAGGTTTTCCTACTCTCTCGCCCCCTCAGGAAGTTGATGTCTGTGTTGAAGAGGTATCTGGATGTGTCCAGTCGAGGGGAGCAGTGTGAGAACTACCTACGCACACTCAAAGCCCTGGAGTACATCTTCAAGTTCATCGTCCGCTCACGAATGCTTTACTCTCAGTAAGTGTGTGTGTGTGTGCGTGTGTGTATGCACACTCTGTGTATAGGCCTGTGTGTATGCCTCCTTCTCCCCATCTAACTCTTACAAGTATGCACAGATGAATGCACGCACACACACGGTCACGCACGTACATATAGAGTGGCGCCGGAGAAGATGGCTGCCGTTTTACAGCCCTCTAACCAATTGTACTATTATGTGTGTTTTTCCGCGTTATTTGTAATTTATTTTGTACATAATGTTTCTGCCATCGTCCTTTATAACCAAAAAGAGCTTCTGGATATCAGGACAGCGATTACTCAACTCGTATTGGACGAAGATTTTTTCTTCAACGAGGCGGCCGCGAAGGATATCCTACAGACACCCGACAAGGCCCAAATCCCCGTCATTCGCATGAGGAAGAGACGGAGATATCGTGGACGTAGGTCGGGGTGCCTTGTAAGGATCCGACGGCGAGCGAGTAAACTGCCGCTCCCATCAATCCTATTAGCCAATCTTCAATCATTGGAGAATAAATTGGATGACCTAAGATTACGGTTATCCTACCAACGGGACATTAAAAACTGTAATATCTTATGTTTCACCGAGTCGTAGCTGAACGACGACATGGATAACATACAGCTAGCGGGCTATACGCTACATCGGCAGGATAGAACGGCTGACTCCGGTATGACAAGGGGTGGCGGTCCGTGTATATTTGTAAACAACAGCTGGTGCACAAAATCAAATACTAAGGAAGTCTCGAGGTTTTGCTCGCCTGTGGTAGAGTATCTTATGATAAGCTGTAGACCACACTATTTACCAAGAGAGTTTTCATCTATATTTTTCATAGCTGTCTATTTACCACCACAAACCAATGCTGGCATTAAGATTGCACTGAATGAGCTGTATGAGGCCATAAGTCAACAGGAAAACGCTCATCCAGAGGTAGCGCTCCTAGTGGCCGGGGATTTTAATGCAGGGAAACTTAAATCCGTTCTACCTAATTTCTACCAGCATGTTAAATGTGCAACCAGAGGAAAAAAAAACTCTAGACCACCTTTACTCCACACACAGAGACGCATACAAAGCTCTCCCTCGCCCTCCATTTGGCAAATCTGACCATAACTCTATCCTCCTGATTCCTGCTTATAAGCAAAAACTAAAGCAGGAAGCACCAGTGACTCGGTTAATAAAAAAGTGGTCAGATGACGCAGATGCTAAGCTACAGGACTGTTTTGCTAGCACAGACTGGAACATGTTCCGGGATTCTTCAGATAGCATTGAGGAGTACACCACATCAGTCACTGGCTTCATCAATAAGTGCATCGATGATGTCATCCCCACAGTGACCGTACGTACATACCCCAACCAGAAGCCATGGATTACAGGAAACATCCGCACTGAGCTAAAGGGTAGAGCTGCCGCTTTCAAGGAGCGGGACTCTAATCCGGACGCTTATAAGAAATCCCGCTATGCCCTCCGACGAACCATCAAACAGGCAAAGAGTCAATACAGGACTAAGATTGAATCGTACTACACCGGCTCTGATGCGCGTCGGATTAGGCAGGGCTTGAAAACTATTAAAGACTACAAAGGGAAGCACAGCCGCGAGCTGCCCAGTGACACAAGACTTCCAGATGAGCTAAACCACTTCTATACTCGCTTCGAGGCAAGCAACACTGAAGCATGCATGAGAGCACCAGCTCTTCCGGATGACTATGTGATCACGCTATCTGTAGCCGATGTGAGTAAGACTTTTAAGCAGGTCAACATTCACAAGGCCGCAGGGCCAGACGGATTACCAGGACGTGTACTCCGAGCATGTGCTGACCAACTGGCAAGTGTCTTCACTGACATTTTCAACATGTCCCTGACTGAGTCTGTAATACCAACATGTTTCAAGCAGACCACCATAGTCCCCGTGCCCAAGGACTCTAAGATAACCTGCCTAAATGACTACCGACCCGTAGCACTGACGTCTGTAGCCATGAAGTGCTTTGAAAGGCTGGTCCTGGCTCACATCAACACCATTATCCCAGAAACCCTAGACCCACTCCAATTTGCATACCGCCCCAACAGATCCACAGATGATGCAATCTCTATTGCACTCCACACTGCCCTTTCCCACCTGGACAAGAGGAACACCTACGTGAGAATGCTATTCATTGACTACAGCTCAGCATTCAACACCATAGTGCCCTCAAAGCTCATCACTAAGCTAAGGATCCTGGGACTAAACACCTCCCTCTGCAACTGGATCCTGGACTTCCTGACGGGCCGCCCCCCAGGTGGTAAGGGTAGGTAACAACACATCTGCCACACTGATCCTCAACACGGGGTCCCCTCAGGGTTGCGTGCTCAGTCCCTTCCTGTACTCCCTGTTCACCCATGACTGCATGGCCAGGCACGACTCCAACACCATCATTAAGTTTGCCGACGACACAACAGTGGTAGGCCTAATCACCGACAATGATGAGACAGCCTATAGGGAGGCCGTGTGGTGCCAGGATAACAACCTCTCCCTCAACGTGATCAAGACAAAGGAGATGATTGTGGACTACAGGAAAAAAAAGAGGACTGAGCACGCCCCCATTCTCATCGACGGGGCTGTAGTGGAACAGGTTGAGAGCTTCAAGTTCCTTGGTGTCCACATCACCAATGAACTATCATGGTCCAAACACACCAAGACAGTCGTGAAGAGGGCACGACAAAGCCTATTCCCCCTCAGGAGACTGAAAAGATTTGGCATGGGTCCTCAGATCCTCAAAAAATTCTACAGCTGCACCATCGAGAGCATCCTGACTGGTTGCATCACCGCCTGGTATGGCAACTGCTTGGCCTCCGACCGCAAGGCACTACAGAGGGTAGTGCGTACGGCCCAGTACATCACTGGGGCCAAGCTTCCTGCCATCCAGGACCTCTATACCAGGCGGTGTCAGAGGAAGGACCTCAAAATTGTCAAAGACAATGTTAATTATTTATGCATAGTCACTTTAACTCTACCCACATGTACATATTACTTCAACTACCTCAACTAGCCGGTGCCCCCGCACATTGACTCTGCACCGGTACACCCCTGTAAATGTAAATGTAATGTAATGTATATATAGCCTCCCTACTGTTATTTTATTTTACTTCTGCTCTTTTTTTCTCAACACTTTTTTGCTGTTTTATTCTACTTTTTTATAAAAAATAAATGCACTGTTGGTTAAGGGCTGTAAGTAAGCATTTCACTGTAATGTCTGCACCTGTTGTATTCGGCGCATGTGGCCAATAAAATTTGATTTGATTTGACTTACTCGTTTACGCTCTTGTACACCCCCCCCCCCACCCCACACACACACACAGAGGGATAGTGTCATTGTATTATCTAGCTAATTCCCAGAGACAGCTTGCTCTGAAAGACGCTGATTGCAGCACTAATTTGGCTAATAAGCATTGATGATGAAGTGGTGTTTTTAATGAGCACTAATGATGAAGTAGACCCAGTGCTGAATGAGCAGCCACTGCTATGCTTCAACTCTGCTGAAGTCAGCTCCATATGATAATCATAATTTGATCCTGACAGATTATTAGCAGAACACAAACAATGCTATGTGTGTCTTGTGTGGTCTGTTGGTCTGTCAGTTTGTTTTAGAGACCATATGCAGTGTGTGTGTGTGTGTGTGTGTGTGTGTGTGTGTGTGTGTGTGTAAGTGTGTGTGTGTGTGTGTGTGTGTGCGTGCGTGTGCGTGTGACCACGTTATGGGTTCAGTACCCCCAGAGTGACAGTGTACTAGTCATTGCTCTCCCTGGTGTGATGCTAGAACCATGGATTGTTCTGGCCCTCTTCTCAGCTCTGCCTAACTATTGCACAGAATGTTTCAACTCTCTGAACTTCACGTCTACAGCACCCTCCCTATATAAGGACACTAATTAGAGATTCAGTATTCAAGAGGAGAGCATACTGTACTGTAGGTGAATATGTAGTATCGTTCATGTCCTACACTCATCAATGATTTATCGTGCAACATGTAAGATTTATCAGTTTGAATCAGAAGTTTCTCAAGTCCTATAAGAGAACTCTGATTTATATAAGAAGAAAATATATTAGATGTTCTCTCTCTTCTATAACCTCTTTCTTTAACCTGCTTTCACCGTTCTGTTTTCTCACTTTCTTTCTCTTCTAGAACTTTCTGCTTCAGTCATGAGTCTTTATTTATCCATCTCTGTTTTCCTCTCGCTCCTCTTTTTGAACTACCTATCAATCAGCTCCCTCCCTCCCTCCCTCCCTCCCTCCCTCCCTCCCTCCCTCCACATCCGGTTTCTTCACCTGCGGGATTGTCTGATAATAAAGCACTTTTGTGGGAAAAACTCATTCTGATTGGCTGGGCCTGGCTCCTCAGTGAATGGGCCTGGCTCCCAAGTGGGTGGGCCAATGCCCTCCCAGGCCCACTCATGGGTGTGCCCATTGCCCAGTCATGTGAAATCCATATACTAGGGCCTAATGAATTTATTTCAATTTACTGATTTCCTTATATGAACTGTCACTCAGTAAAATATTTGCAATTGTTGCATGTTGCGTTTATATTTTTGTTCAGTATAGATAGCACCTTTTTTTCTAAGAGTGTACACGAGCCTGATGGGATAAAAGGGTGAAGAGATCCAGACAGGAACAGGCCACTGGGATCAGAAATACCCTATTTATCAGTCTGTGTTTTGTTGTGTATAATATAATAGACATACATATAATATTACGTATGTTGTGTCTATGGGAAAGGGTTAGGACAGGATTGCGTTGTGTCTGTCATGCTTTTGGGTGGTGGAATTGAAAATATACAGTGTGTGTGTGTGTGTGTGTGTGTTTACATGCATGCGTGCATCATGGAGTGGCCATTGTGTGTGCATGTGTGTGTGTGCATTTGTTCATTATAACTATATATGGAGTGTCCAGTGTGGGTGTGTGTGTGTTTGTGCGCACTCAGCCACACAGGGGGATTAGGAGGGACACTGTTTCAGTAATCGCAATGCTGCCTGGTGCTCGCCGAGCCCTGTGGTAATACCCCTGTGTGTCACAGTCTAATTCCTCCCCCTGTGCCAAATGCCCCAGTGTGCCACACTCTAATCCATCCCCCCCCCCCCCCCCCCCCCCCCCCCCCCCCACCCCCCCAGCACCCACAACTCCTACTCTAATTAACATCTACCACACAG
>NW_028164787.1:0-81298 GCF_964263955.1 Coregonus lavaretus
GATATAGACAGGGTTAGATACAGTATAGACAGCAGTAGGACTACCACCTAGTGATATAGACAGGGTTAGATACAGTATAGACAGCAGTAGGACTACCACCTAGTGATATAGACAGGGTTAGATACAGTATAGACAGCAGTAGGACTACCACCTAGTGATATAGACAGGGTTAGATACAGTATAGACAGCAGTAGGACTACCACCTAGTGATATAGACAGGGTTAGATACAGTATAGACAGCAGTAGGACTACCACCTAGTGATATAGACAGGGTTAGATACAGTATAGACAGCAGTAGGACTACCACCTAGTGATATAGACAGGGTTAGATACAGTATAGACAGCAGTAGGACTACCACCTAGTGATATAGACAGGGTTAGATACAGTATAGACAGCAGTAGGACTACCACCTAGTGATATAGACAGGGTTAGATACAGTATAGACAGCAGTAGGACTACCACCTAGTGATATAGACAGGGTTAGATACAGTATAGACAGCAGTAGGACTACCACCTAGTGATATAGACAGGGTTAGATACAGTATAGACAGCAGTAGGACTACCACCTAGTGATATAGACAGGGTTAGATACAGTATAGACAGCAGTAGGACTACCACCTAGTGATATAGACAGGGTTAGATACAGTATAGACAGCAGTAGGACTACCACCTAGTGATATAGACAGGGTTAGATACAGTATAGACAGCAGTAGGACTACCACCTAGTGATATAGACAGGGTTAGATACAGTATAGACAGCAGTAGGACTACCACCTAGTGATATAGACAGGGTTAGATACAGTATAGACAGCAGTAGGACTACCACCTAGTGATATAGACAGGGTTAGATACAGTATAGACAGCAGTAGGACTACCACCTAGTGATATAGACAGGGTTAGATACAGTATAGACAGCAGTAGGACTACCACCTAGTGATATAGACAGGGTTAGATACAGTATAGACAGCAGTAGGACTACCACCTAGTGATATAGACAGGGTTAGATACAGTATAGACAGCAGTAGGACTACCACCTAGTGATATAGACAGGGTTAGATACAGTATAGACAGCAGTAGGACTACCACCTAGTGATATAGACAGGGTTAGATACAGTATAGACAGCAGTAGGACTACCACCTAGTGATATAGACAGGGTTAGATACAGTATAGACAGCAGTAGGACTACCACCTAGTGATATAGACAGGGTTAGATACAGTATAGACAGCAGTAGGACTACCACCTAGTGATATAGACAGGGTTAGATACAGTATAGACAGCAGTAGGACTACCACCTAGTGATATAGACAGGGTTAGATACAGTATAGACAGCAGTAGGACTACCACCTAGTGATATAGACAGGGTTAGATACAGTATAGACAGCAGTAGGACTACCACCTAGTGATATAGACAGGGTTAGATACAGTATAGACAGCAGTAGGACTACCACCTAGTGATATAGACAGGGTTAGATACAGTATAGACAGCAGTAGGACTACCACCTAGTGATATAGACAGGGTTAGATACAGTATAGACAGCAGTAGGACTACCACCTAGTGATATAGACAGGGTTAGAGATACAGTATAGACAGCAGTAGGACTACCACTCGTGATATAGACAGGGTTAGATACAGTATAGACAGCAGTAGGACTACCACCTAGTGATATAGACAGGGTTAGATACAGTATAGACAGCAGTAGGACTACCACCTAGTGATATAGACAGGGTTAGATACAGTATAGACAGCAGTAGGACTACCACCTAGTGATATAGACAGGGTTAGATACAGTATAGACAGCAGTAGGACTACCACCTAGTGATATAGACAGGGTTAGATACAGTATAGACAGCAGTAGGACTACCACCTAGTGATATAGACAGGGTTAGATACAGTATAGACAGCAGTAGGACTACCACCTAGTGATATAGACAGGGTTAGATACAGTATAGACAGCAGTAGGACTACCACCTAGTGATATAGACAGGGTTAGATACAGTATAGACAGCAGTAGGACTACCACCTAGTGATATAGACAGGGTTAGATACAGTATAGACAGCAGTAGGACTACCACCTAGTGATATAGACAGGGTTAGATACAGTATAGACAGCAGTAGGACTACCACCTAGTGATATAGACAGGGTTAGATACAGTATAGACAGCAGTAGGACTACCACCTAGTGATATAGACAGGGTTAGATACAGTATAGACAGCAGTAGGACTACCACCTAGTGATATAGACAGGGTTAGATACAGTATAGACAGCAGTAGGACTACCACCTAGTGATATAGACAGGGTTAGATACAGTATAGACAGCAGTAGGACTACCACCTAGTGATATAGACAGGGTTAGATACAGTATAGACAGCAGTAGGACTACCACCTAGTGATATAGACAGGGTTAGATACAGTATAGACAGCAGTAGGACTACCACCTAGTGATATAGACAGGGTTAGATACAGTATAGACAGCAGTAGGACTACCACCTAGTGATATAGACAGGGTTAGATACAGTATAGACAGCAGTAGGACTACCACCTAGTGATATAGACAGGGTTAGATACAGTATAGACAGCAGTAGGACTACCACCTAGTGATATAGACAGGGTTAGATACAGTATAGACAGCAGTAGGACTACCACCTAGTGATATAGACAGGGTTAGATACAGTATAGACAGCAGTAGGACTACCACCTAGTGATATAGACAGGGTTAGATACAGTATAGACAGCAGTAGGACTACCACCTAGTGATATAGACAGGGTTAGATACAGTATAGACAGCAGTAGGACTACCACCTAGTGATATAGACAGGGTTAGATACAGTATAGACAGCAGTAGGACTACCACCTAGTGATATAGACAGGGTTAGATACAGTATAGACAGCAGTAGGACTACCACCTAGTGATATAGACAGGGTTAGATACAGTATAGACAGCAGTAGGACTACCACCTAGTGATATAGACAGGGTTAGATACAGTATAGACAGCAGTAGGACTACCACCTAGTGATATAGACAGGGTTAGATACAGTATAGACAGCAGTAGGACTACCACCTAGTGATATAGACAGGGTTAGATACAGTATAGACAGCAGTAGGACTACCACCTAGTGATATAGACAGGGTTAGATACAGTATAGACAGCAGTAGGACTACCACCTAGTGATATAGACAGGGTTAGATACAGTATAGACAGCAGTAGGACTACCACCTAGTGATATAGACAGGGTTAGATACAGTATAGACAGCAGTAGGACTACCACCTAGTGATATAGACAGGGTTAGATACAGTATAGACAGCAGTAGGACTACCACCTAGTGATATAGACAGGGTTAGATACAGTATAGACAGCAGTAGGACTACCACCTAGTGATATAGACAGGGTTAGATACAGTATAGACAGCAGTAGGACTACCAACCTAGTGATATAGACAGGGTTAGATACAGTATAGACAGCAGTAGGACTACCACCTAGTGATATAGACAGGGTTAGATACAGTATAGACAGCAGTAGGACTACCACCTAGTGATATAGACAGGGTTAGATACAGTATAGACAGCAGTAGGACTACCACCTAGTGATATAGACAGGGTTAGATACAGTATAGACAGCAGTAGGACTACCACCTAGTGATATAGACAGGGTTAGATACAGTATAGACAGCAGTAGGACTACCACCTAGTGATATAGACAGGGTTAGATACAGTATAGACAGCAGTAGGACTACCACCTAGTGATATAGACAGGGTTAGATACAGTATAGACAGCAGTAGGACTACCACCTAGTGATATAGACAGGGTTAGATACAGTATAGACAGCAGTAGGACTACCACCTAGTGATATAGACAGGGTTAGATACAGTATAGACAGCAGTAGGACTACCACCTAGTGATATAGACAGGGTTAGATACAGTATAGACAGCAGTAGGACTACCACCTAGTGATATAGACAGGGTTAGATACAGTATAGACAGCAGTAGGACTACCACCTAGTGATATAGACAGGGTTAGATACAGTATAGACAGCAGTAGGACTACCACCTAGTGATATAGACAGGGTTAGATACAGTATAGACAGCAGTAGGACTACCACCTAGTGATATAGACAGGGTTAGATACAGTATAGACAGCAGTAGGACTACCACCTAGTGATATAGACAGGGTTAGATACAGTATAGACAGCAGTAGGACTACCACCTAGTGATATAGACAGGGTTAGATACAGTATAGACAGCAGTAGGACTACCACCTAGTGATATAGACAGGGTTAGATACAGTATAGACAGCAGTAGGACTACCACCTAGTGATATAGACAGGGTTAGATACAGTATAGACAGCAGTAGGACTACCACCTAGTGATATAGACAGGGTTAGATACAGTATAGACAGCAGTAGGACTACCACCTAGTGATATAGACAGGGTTAGATACAGTATAGACAGCAGTAGGACTACCACCTAGTGATATAGACAGGGTTAGATACAGTATAGACAGCAGTAGGACTACCACCTAGTGATATAGACAGGGTTAGATACAGTATAGACAGCAGTAGGACTACCACCTAGTGATATAGACAGGGTTAGATACAGTATAGACAGCAGTAGGACTACCACCTAGTGATATAGACAGGGTTAGATACAGTATAGACAGCAGTAGGACTACCACCTAGTGATATAGACAGGGTTAGATACAGTATAGACAGCAGTAGGACTACCACCTAGTGATATAGACAGGGTTAGATACAGTATAGACAGCAGTAGGACTACCACCTAGTGATATAGACAGGGTTAGATACAGTATAGACAGCAGTAGGACTACCACCTAGTGATATAGACAGGTAGATACAGTATAGACAGCAGTAGGACTACCACCTAGTGATATAGACAGGGTTAGATACAGTATAGACAGCAGTAGGACTACCACCTAGTGATATAGACAGGGTTAGATACAGTATAGACAGCAGTAGGACTACCACCTAGTGATATAGACAGGGTTAGATACAGTATAGACAGCAGTAGGACTACCACCTAGTGATATAGACAGGGTCAGATACAGTATAGACAGCAGTAGGACTACCACCTAGTGATATAGACAGGGTTAGATACAGTATAGACAGCAGTAGGACTACCACCTAGTGATATAGACAGGGTTAGATACAGTATAGACAGCAGTAGGACTACCACCTAGTGATATAGACAGGGTTAGATACAGTATAGACCGCAGTAGGACTACCACCTAGTGATATAGACAGGGTTAGATACAGTATAGACAGCAGTAGGACTACCACCTAGTGATATAGACAGGGTTAGATACAGTATAGACAGCAGTAGGACTACCACCTAGTGATATAGACAGGGTTAGATACAGTATAGACAGCAGTAGGACTACCACCTAGTGATATAGACAGGGTTAGATACAGTATAGACAGCAGTAGGACTACCACCTAGTGATATAGACAGGGTTAGATACAGTATAGACCGCAGTAGGACTACCACCTAGTGATATAGACAGGGTTAGATACAGTATAGACAGCAGTAGGACTACCACCTAGTGATATAGACAGGGTTAGATACAGTATAGACAGCAGTAGGACTACCACCTAGTGATATAGACAGGGTTAGATACAGTATAGACAGCAGTAGGACTACCACCTAGTGATATAGACAGGGTTAGATACAGTATAGACAGCAGTAGGACTACCACCTAGTGATATAGACAGGGTTAGATACAGTATAGACAGCAGTAGGACTACCACCTAGTGATATAGACAGGGTTAGATACAGTATAGACAGCAGTAGGACTACCACCTAGTGATATAGACAGGGTTAGATACAGTATAGACAGCAGTAGGACTACCACCTAGTGATATAGACAGGGTTAGATACAGTATAGACAGCAGTTTGTCTCTGTGAATGGTCTGTCCTCCGACAAATCAACTGTACATTTCGGTGTTCCTCAAGGTTCCGTTTTAGGACCACTATTGTTTTCACTATATATTTTACCTCTTGGGGATGTTATTCGAAAACATAATGTTAACTTTCACTGCTATGCGGATGACACACAGCTGTACATTTCAATGAAACATGGTGAAGCCCCAAAATTGCCCTCGCTAGAAGCCTGTGTTTCAGACATAAGGAAGTGGATGGCTGAAAACTTTCTACTTTTAAACTCGGACAAAACAGAGATGCTTGTTCTAGGTCCCAAGAAACAAAGAGATCTTCTGTTAAATCTGACAATTCATCTTGATGGTTGTAAAGTCGTCTCAAATAAAACTGTGAAGGACCTCGGCGTTACTCTTGACCCTGATCTCTCTTTTGACGATCATATCAAGACTGTTTCAAGGACAGCTTTTTTCCATCTACGTAACATTGCAAAAATCAGAAATTCTCTGTCCAAAAATGATGCAGAAAAATTAATCCATGCATTTGTTACTTCTAGGTTAGACTACTGCAATGCTCTACTTTCCGGCTACCCGGATAAAGCACTAAATAAACTTCAGTTAGTGCTAAATACGGCTGCTAGAATCCTGACTAGAACCAAGAAATTTGATCATATTACTCCAGTGCTAGCTTCCCTACACTGGCTTCCTGTTAAGGCAAGGGCTGATTTCAAGGTTTTACTGTTAACCTATAAAGCGTTACATGGGCTTGCTCCTACCTATCTTTCCGAGTTGGTCCTGCCGTACATACCAATACGTACGCTACGGTTACAAGATGCAGGCCTCCTAATTGTCCCTAGAATTTCTAAGCAAACAGCGGGAGGCAGGGCTTTCTCCTATAGATCTCCATTTTTATGGAACAGTCTGCCTACCCATGTGAGAGACGCAGACTCGGTCTCAACCTTTAAGTCTTTACTGAAGACTTATCTCTTCAGTAGGTCATATGATTGAGTGTAGTCTGGCCCAGGAGTGTGAAGGTGAACGGAAAGGCTCTGGAGCAACGAACAGCCCTTGCTGTCTCTGCCAGGCCGGTTCCCCTCTCTCCACTGGGGTTCTCTGCCTCTAACCCTGTTGCAGGGGCTGAGTCACTGGCTTGCTGGTGCTCTTTCATGCCGTCCCTAGGAGGGGTGCGTCACTTGAGTGGGTTGAGTTACTGACGTGATCTTCCTGTCTGGGTTGGCGCCCCCCCTTGGTTTGTGGAGACCTCTGTGGGCTATACTCGGCCTTGTCTCAGGATTGTAAGTTGGTGGTTGGGGATATCCCTCTAGTGGTGCGGGGGCTGTGCTTTGGCAGAGTGGGTGGGGTTATATCCTTCCTGTTTGGCCCTGTCCGGGGGTTTCTTCGGATGGGGCCACAGTGTCTCCGGACCGCTCCTGTCTCAGCCTCCAGTATTTATGCTGCAGTAGTTTATGTGTCGGGGGGCTGGGGTTAGTTGGTTATACCTGGAGTACTTCTCCTGTCTTATCCAGTGTCCTGTGTGAATTTAAGTATGCTCTCTCTAATTCTCTCGTTCTCTCTTTCTCTCTGAGAACCTGAGCCCTAGGACCATACGTCAGGACTACCGGGCATGATGACACCTTGCTGTCCCCAGTCCGCCTGGCCTTGCTGCTATTCCAGTTTAAACTGTTCTGCCTGCGGTTACGAAACCCATACCTGTCCCAGACCTGCTGTTTTCAACTCTTAATGATCGGCTATGAAAAGCCAACTGAGAGACCTGAGCCCTAGGACCATATGTCGGGACTACCGGCCGTGGTGACTCCTTGCTGTCCCCAGTCCGCCTGGCCTTGCTGCTATTCCAGTTTCAACTGTTCTGCCTGCGGTTATGGAACCCCTACCTGTCCCAGACCTGCTGTTTTCAACTCTTAATGATCGGCTATGAAAAGCCAACTGAGATTTATTCCTGATTATTATTTGACCATGCTTGTCACTTATGAACATTTTTGAACATCTTGGCATGGTTCTGTTATAATCTCCACCCGGCACAGCCAGAAGAGGACTGGCCACCCCTCATAGCCTGGTTCCTCTCTAGGTTTCTTCCTAGGTTTTGGCCTTTCTAGGGAGTTTTTCCTAGCCACCGTGCTTCTACACCTGCATTACTAGCTGTTTGGGGTTTTAGGCTGGGTTTCTGTACAGCACTTCGAGATATTAGCTGATGTAAGAAGGGCTATATAAAATAAAAATTGATTGAAAATTGATTGAATTGATGAACTTATCCTCTGCAGCAGAGGTAACTCTGGGTCTTCCATTCCTGTGGCGGTCCTCATGAGAGCCAGTTTCATCATAGCGCTTGATGGTTTTTGCAACTGCACATGAAGAAATTTTCAAAGGTCTCGAAATGTTCCGTATTGACTGACCTTCATGTCTCAAAGTAATGATGGACTGTCATTTCTCTTTGTTTATTTGAGCTGTACTTGCCATAATATGGACTTGGTCTTTTACCAAATAGGGCTATCTTCTGTATACCCCCCCTACCTTGTCACAACTGATTGGCTCAAACGCATAAAGAAGGAAATAAATTCCACAAATTAACTTTTAAGAAGGCACACCTGTTAATTGAAATGCATTCCAGGTGACTACCTCATGAAGCTGGTTGAGAGAATGCCAAGAGTGTGCAAAGCTGTCATCAAGGAAAAGGGTGGCTACTTTGAAGAATCTCAAATATATTTTGATTTGTTTAACACTTTTTTTGGTTACTACATGATTCCATATGTGTTATTTCATAGTTTAGATGTCTTCACTATTATTCTGCAATGTAGAAAATAGTAAAAATAAAGAAAAACCCTGGAATGAGTAGGTGTCCAAACTATTGACTGGTAGTGTCCATACTATATACTGTACATAGACAGAGAGAGGGAGAAGTCTAACGTGTCACAGAGAAACAGAGTACGGTGCGGGGTCACCCCCTAGTGGTCAAAGCATGTAATGAGAGGGTCAGATTAGATCAATGGTTAGGAGTGGAGGTAGACCTTGTGCTCCTCCCACAACCCAGAAACAACCCCTTATATAGGAAGACCCAGAAACTACAGTCTAACAACCAGAGAAACATCCCATTCCATAGGAAGACCCAGAAACTACAGTCTACCAACCAGAGAAACATCCCCTTCCATAGGAAGACCCAGAAACTACAGTCTACCAACCAGAGAAACATCCCCTTCCATAGGAAGATCCAGAAACTACAGTCTACCAACCAGAGAAACATCCCCTTCCATAGGAAGACCCAGAAACTACAGTCTACCAACCAGAGAAACATCCCCTTATATAGGAAGACCCAGAAACTACAGTCTAACAACCAGAGAAACATCCCCTTATATAGGAAGACCCAGAAACTACAGTCTAACAACCAGAGAAACATCCCCTTCCATAGGAAGACCCAGAAACTTCAGTCTAACAACCAGAGAAACATCCCCTTATATAGGAAGACCCAGAAACTACAGTCTAACAACCAGAGAAACAACCCCTTCCATAGGAAGACCCAGAAACTACAGTCTAACAACCAGAGAAACATCCCCTTCCATAGGAAGACCCAGAAACTACAGTCTACCAACCAGAGAAACATCCCCTTCCATAGGAAGACCCAGAAACTACAGTCTACCAACCAGAGAAACATCCCCTTCCATAGGAAGACCCAGAAACTATAGTCTACCAACTAGAGAAACATCCCCTTCCATAGGAAGACCCAGAAACTACAGTCTACCAACCAGAGAAACATCCCCTTCCATAGGAAGACCCAGAAACTACAGTCTAACAACCAGAGAAACATCCCCTTATATAGGAAGACCCAGAAACTACAGTCTAACAACCAGAGAAACATCCCCTTCCATAGGAAGACCCAGAAACTACAGTCTAACAACCAGAGAAACATCCCCTTATATAGGAAGACCCAGAAACTACAGTCTAACAACCAGAGAAACATCCCCTTATATAGGAAGACCCAGAAACTACAGTCTAACAACCAGAGAAACATCCCCTTATATAGGAAGACCACGAAACTACAGTCTAACAACCAGAGAAACATCCCCTTCCATAGGAAGACCCAGAAACTACAGTCTAACAACCAGAGAAACATCCCCTTCCATAGGAAGACCCAGAAACTACAGTCTACCAACCAGAGAAACATCCCCTTATATAGGAAGACCCAGAAACTACAGTCTACCAACCAGAGAAACATTTATGCTGCAGTAGTTTATGTGTCGGGGGGCTGGGGTTAGTTGGTTATACCTGGAGTACTTCTCCTGTCTTATCCAGTGTCCTGTGTGAATTTAAGTATGCTCTCTCTAATTCTCTCGTTCTCTCTTTCTCTCTGAGAACCTGAGCCCTAGGACCATACGTCAGGACTACCGGGCATGATGACACCCTGCTGCCCCCAGTCCGCCTGGCCTTGCTGCTATTCCAGTTTCAACTGTTCTGCCTGCGGCTACGAAACCCCTACCTGTCCCAGACCTGCTGTTTTCAACTCTAAATGATCGGCTATGAAAAGCCAACTGAGAGACCTGAGCCCTAGGACCATACGTCGGGACTACCGGCCGTGGTGACTCCTTGCTATCCCCAGTCCGCCTGGCCTTGCTGCTATTCCAGTTTAAACTGTTCTGCCTGCGGTTATGGAACCCCTACCTGTCCCAGACCTGCTGTTTTAAACTCTAATGATCGGCTATGAAAAGCCAACTGAGATTTATTCCTGATTATTATTTGACCATGCTTGTCACTTATGAACATTTTTGAACATCTTGGCATGGTTCTGTTATAATCTCCACCCGGCACAGCCAGAAGAGGACTGGCCACCCCTCATAGCCTGGTTCCTCTCTAGGTTTCTTCCTAGGTTTTGCCTTTCTAGGGAGTTTTTCCTAGCCACCGTGCTTCTACACCTGCATTACTAGCTGTTTGGGGTTTTAGGCTGGGTTTCTGTACAGCACTTCGAGATATTAGCTGATGTAAGAAGGGCTATATAAAATAAAATTGATTGATTGATTGATCCCCTTCCATAGGAAGACCCAGAAACTACAGTCTAATAACCAGATAAACATCCCCTTCCATAGGAAGACCCAGAAACTACAGTCTAACAACCAGAGAAACATCCCCTTATATAGGAAGACCCAGAAACTACAGTCTACCAACCAGAGAAACATCCCCTTCCATAGGAAGACCCAGAAACTACAGTCTACCAACCAGAGAAACATCCCCTTCCATAGGAAGACCCAGAAACTACAGTCTAACAACCAGAGAAACATCCCCTTATATAGGAAGACCCAGAAACTACAGTCTAACAACCAGAGAAACATCCCCTTATATAGGAAGACCCAGAAACTACAGTCTAACAACCAGAGAAACATCCCCTTATATAGGAAGACCCAGAAACTACAGTCTAACAACCAGAGAAACATCCCCTTCCATAGGAAGACCCAGAAACTACAGTCTAACAACCAGATAAACATCCCCTTCCATAGGAAGACCCAGAAACTACAGTCTACCAACCAGAGAAACATCCCCTTCCATAGGAAGACCCAGAAACTACAGTCTACCAACAAGAGAAACATCCCCTTCCATAGGAAGACCCAGAAACTACAGTCTAACAACCAGAGAAACATCCCCTTCCATAGGAAGACAAACTAGTCTACCAACCAGAGACCACAGTCTACCAACCAGAGAGACCACAGTCTACCAACCAGAGAGACCACAGTCTACCAACCAGAGACCACAGTCTACCAACCAGAGACCACAGTCTACCAACCAGAGACCACAGTCTACCAACCAGAGACCGCAGTCTACCAACCAGAGACCACAGTCTACCAACCAGAGACCACAGTCTACCAACCAGAGACCACAGTCTACCAACCAGAGAGACCAGTCTACCAACCAGAGAGACCAGTCTACCAACCAGAGAGACCAGTCTACCAACCAGAGACCACAGTCTACCAACCAGAGAGACCACAGTCTACCAACCAGAGAGACCACAGTCTACCAACCAGAGACCACAGTCTACCAACCAGAGAGACCAAAGTCTACCAACCAGAGACCAGTCTACCAACCAGAGACCACAGTCTACCAACCAGAGACCACAGTCTACCAACCAGAGACCACAGTCTACCAACCAGAGACCGCAGTCTACCAACCAGAGACCGCAGTCTACCAACCAGAGACCACAGTCTACCAACCAGAGACCACAGTCTACCAACCAGAGACCACAGTCTACCAACCAGAGAGACCAGTCTACCAACCAGAGAGACCAGTCTACCAACCAGAGAGACCAGTCTACCAACCAGAGACCACAGTCTACCAACCAGAGAGACCACAGTCTACCAACCAGAGAGACCACAGTCTACCAACCAGAGACCACAGTCTACCAACCAGAGAGACCAAAGTCTACCAACCAGAGACCAAAGTCTACCAACCAGAGACCACAGTCTACCAACCAGAGACCACAGTCTACCAACCAGAGACCACAGTCTACCAACCAGAGACCACAGTCTACCAACCAGAGACCACAGTCTACCAACCAGAGACCAGTCTACCAACCAGAGAAACATCCCCTTCCATAGGAAGACCCAGAAACTACAGTCTAACAACCAGAGAAACATCCCCTTATATAGGAAGACCCAGAAACTACAGTCTAACAACCAGAGAAACATCCCCTTCCATAGGAAGACCCAGAAACTACAGTCTACCAACCAGAGAAACATCCCCTTATATAGGAAGACCCAGAAACTACAGTCTAACAACCAGAGAAACATCCCCTTATATAGGAAGACCCATAAACTACAGTCTAACAACCAGAGAAACATCCCCTTCCATAGGAAGACCCAGAAACTACAGTCTAACAACCAGAGAAACATCCCCTTCCATAGGAAGACCCAGAAACTACAGTCTAACAACCAGAGAAACATCCCCTTCCATAGGAAGACCCAGAAACTACAGTCTAACAATCAGAGAAACATCCCCTTCCATAGGAAGACCCAGAAACTACAGTCTACCAACCAGAGAAACATCCCCTTATATAGGAAGACTCAGAAACTACAGTCTAACAACCAGAGAAACATCCCCTTATATAGGAAGACCCAGAAACTACAGTCTAACAACCAGAGAAACATCCCCTTCCATAGGAAGACAAACTAGTCTACCAACCAGAGACCACAGTCTACCAACCAGAGAGACCACAGTCTACCAACCAGAGACCACAGTCTACCAACCAGAGACCAGTCTACCAACCAGAGACCACAGTCTACCAACCAGAGACCACAGTCTACCAACCAGAGACCACAGTCTACCAACCAGAGACCAGTCTACCAACCAGAGACCAGTCTACCAACCAGAGAGACCAGTCTACCAACCAGAGAGACCACAGTCTACCAACCAGAGAGACCACAGTCTACCAACCAGAGAGACCACAGTCTACCAACCAGAGAGACCACAGTCTACCAACCAGAGACCACAGTCTACCAACCAGAGACCACAGTCTACCAACCAGAGACCACAGTCTACCAACCAGAGACCACAGTCTACCAACCAGAGACCACAGTCTACCAACCAGAGACCAGTGTCTACCAACCAGAGACCACAGTCTACCAACCAGAGACCACAGTCTACCAACCAGAGAGACCACAGTCTACCAACCAGAGACCACAGTCTACCAACCAGAGACCACAGTCTACCAACCAGAGACCAGTGTCTACCAACCAGAGACCAGTCTACCAACCAGAGACCCGTCTACCAACCAGAGAGACCAGTCTACCAACCAGAGACCAGTCTACCAACCAGAGAGACCAGTCTACCAACCAGAGACCACAGTCTACCAACCAGAGACCACAGTCTACCAACCAGAGACCACAGTCTACCAACCAGAGACCAGTCTACCAACCAGAGACCAGTCTACCAACCAGAGACCAGTCTACCAACCAGAGACCACAGTCTACCAACCAGAGAGACCACAGTCTACCAACCAGAGACCAGTCTACCAACCAGAGACCAGTCTACCAACCAGAGACCACAGTCTACCAACCAGAGAGACCAGTCTACCAACCAGAGACCACAGTCTACCAACCAGAGACCAGTCTACCAACCAGAGACCACAGTCTACCAACCAGAGACCACAGTCTACCAACCAGAGAGACCAGTCTACCAACCAGAGACCACAGTCTACCAACCAGAGAGACCAGTCTACCAACCAGAGACCACAGTCTACCAACCAGAGACCAGTCTACCAACCAGAGACCACAGTCTACCAACCAGAGACCAGTCTACCAACCAGAGAGACCAGTCTACCAACCAGAGACCACAGTCTACCAACCAGAGACCAGTCTACCAACCAGAGACCAGTCTACCAACCAGAGACCAGTCTACCAACCAGAGAGACCACAGTCTACCAACCAGAGACCACAGTCTACCAACCAGAGACCAGTCTACCAACCAGAGACCAGTCTACCAACCAGAGACCAGTCTACCAACCAGAGACCAGTCTACCAACCAGAGACCAGTCTACCAACCAGAGAAACAGGAAAAGGAATAGAAGCATGGTACAGACCTGCAGTGTTTTCCCCAGGCCCATACAGTGAGCCAGGATACATCCAGAACCAGTGTTCTTCTTGGTTTTCTTCACCGACTCACAACAGCAGTCCCACATGAACTGGACCCCTAGAGAGACAGACACAGAGATGACTCAGAACAGCAGTCCCACATGAACTGGACCCCTAGAGAGACAGACACAGAGATGACTCAGAACAGCAGTCCCACATGAACTGGACCCCTAGAGAGACAGACACAGAGATGACTCAGAACAGCAGTCCCACATGAACTGGACCCCTAGAGAGACAGACACAGAGATGACTCAGAACAGCAGTCCCACATGAACTGGACCCCTAGAGAGACAGACACAGAGATGACTCAGAACAGCAGTCCCACATGAACTGGACCCCTAGAGAGACAGACACAGAGATGACTCAGAACAGCAGTCCCACATGAACTGGACCCCTAGAGAGACAGACACAGAGATGACTCAGAACAGCAGTCCCACATGAACTGGACCCCTAGAGAGACAGACACAGAGATGACTCAGAACAGCAGTCCCACATGAACTGGACCCCTAGAGAGACAGAAAGAGACGTCAATCTACACCCAAAGCTTTTCTCAGACTACAGAAATCCTACCATTGTTGGCAGCACTGAACCTCGTCTGTTTGGTGTTGACGCAGTCAGCCATGAAGACTTGACTTAATAAGTGAGTGAATGAGTGAGTAAAAGTCGGCCTTGTTTTCACCATAAACCATCAATCAACAACATTATGATTAAAGACAAAAATGGTTCTCTCACCGTTGGTTTGGTTTGAGTTTGGTCACCAGGTTGCAACAACTACTACTGCTACTACTACTACTGCTACTGCTGCTACTACTACTACTACTACTACTGCTACTACTACTACTACTGCTACTACTACTACTACTACTACTACTGCTACTGCTGCTACTACTACTACTACTACAACTACAACTACAACTACTGCTACTACTACTACTACTACTACTACTACTACAACTACTGCTGCTACTACTACAACTACTATTACTACTGCTACTACTACTGCTACTACTACTGCTACTACTACTACTGCTGCTGCTACTACTACTGCTACTACTACTACTACAACTACTGCTGCTACTACTACTGCTACTACTACTACTACTACTACTACTACTACTACTACTACTACTGCTACTGCTACTACTGCTACTACTACTACTACTACTACTACTACTACTATAGCAATATGCGTCTCTCACCGTCGACCTGGTGTGGTTTGAGCTTGGTGACCAGGTTGCGGTGGACCTGCACCATGGGCTCCTTGGTCTCCTCGTCTTCATCCAGCACCAGCTTGGTTGTGATTGGACAAGCCACGGCGGACGCCTCCTCCACCACGAGTACCTGTTCGGGAGGGACATATAGAGTCTAGTCTAAAAGCATTACAGTCTGCTGGTTGGGACAGCGTTTACATTCCTAGGAGTATAGGGCAGCTGATCTTCTAGACTAAAAGCATTCAAACCTTTACAGATATTGACAAATTCCCACTAAGGAAACGCTAAGCGACTTC
Organism: Coregonus lavaretus; assembly: GCF_964263955.1. NCBI lineage: Eukaryota > Metazoa > Chordata > Actinopteri > Salmoniformes > Salmonidae > Coregonus > Coregonus lavaretus. The sequence continues at coordinate 16,022 of NW_028164787.1, forward strand.
CACTATATTCAAAGAGTGCTTACAGTACATTTATAGTATATGTGATCCCTGTGGGAACTTGGCATAGCTGGTGCCATAACGGAGCATAAATCCATCTGGCTCCTCAGCGTAACATTGGGCAGACGGAGTAGAGTTGACTCAGTCTATCTTCATTTCCATCCCATTAACGGATGCCATGACGACAGCACACACAGTTGACTTTCTACCTCTCTGAGTTTCTCCCTGAGCTGCTCCCTCTCCGCGATGCGCCTCCTCCTCTCCTCCTCCTCCTTAAGGGCGTCCCTGGTTTCAGTCCTCAGCTTGTCGTCCTTGAGGATCTTTCTGATCTTCTTCCTCTGTCCTTTAGGAGAGTCTCCGTCCTCCTTCCCCGAGCCGTCCTCTCCTGACGCGCTCTGGAGGAGGGAATGAGGGTTAACCTCTGCCCTTTCAACTTCAACCCCCAGGGGTCAACTGACCAATCACACATTGTGACCTATGACGTGGTAACAATCAAACATTGACCAATCAATGAATTCCAGACCAAACTCAGAAATATAGAAATGTTCAGGAGTAAGGAGAATACCCCCTCTCTCCATCCCTCTCTCTCCATCCCGCTCTCTCCATCCCGCTCTCTCCATCCCCTCTCTCTCCATCCCCTCTCTCTCCATCCTCTCCCTCTCCATGCCTCCCTCTCCATCCCTCCCGCTCCATCCCCTCTCTCTCCATCCCCTCTCTCTCCATCCCCTCTCTCTCCATCCTCTCTCTCTCCATGCCTCCCTCTCCATGCCTCCCTCTCCATCCCTCTCTCTCCATCCCGCTCTCTCCATCCCGCTCTCTCCATCCCTCTCTCTCCATCCCGCTCTCTCCATGCCTCCCTCTCCATCCCTCCCTCTCCATCCCTCTCTCTCTCCATCCCTCCCTCTCCATCCCTCTCTCTCCATCCCTCTCTCTCCATCCCTCCCTCTCCATCCCTCTCTCTCTCCATCCCTCCCTCTCCATCCCTCTCTCTCCATCCCGCTCTCTCCATCCCTCTCTCTCCATGCCTCCCTCTCCATCCCTCCCTCTCCATCCCTCTCTCTCCATCCCTCTCTCTCCATCCCTCCCTCTCCATCCCTCTCTCTCTCCATCCCTCCCTCTCCATCCCGCTCTCTCCATCCCGCTCTCCATCCTGCTCTCTCCATCCCGCTCTCTCCATCCCTCTCTCTCCATGCCTCCCTCTCCATCCCTCCCTCTCCATCCCTCTCCCTCTCCATCCCTCCCTCTCCATGCCTCCCTCTCCATCCCTCCCTCTCCATCCCTCCCTCTCCATGCCTCCCTCTCCATCCCTCCCTCTCCATGCCTCTCTCTCTCATCCCTCCCTCTCTCATCCCTCCCTCTCTCTCCATCCCTCCCTCTCCATCCCTCCCTCTCCATCCCTCCCTCTCCATCCCTCCCTCTCCATCCCTCCCTCTCCATCCCTCCCTCTCCATCCCTCCCTCTCCATGCCTCCCTCTCCATGCCTCCCTCTCCATGCCTCCCTCTCCATCCTCTCTCTCCATCCCTCTCTCTCCATGCCTCCCTCCCTCTCCATCCCTCCCTCTCCATCCCTCTCTCTCCATCCCTCTCACTCCATCCCCCTCTCTCCATCCTCTCTCTCCATCCCTCCCTCTCCATCCCTCCCTCTCCATCCCTCCCTCTCCATCCCTCCCTCTCCATCCCTCCCTCTCCATGCCTCCCTCTCCATGCCTCCCTCTCCATGCCTCCCTCTCCATGCCTCTCTCTCCATCCCTCTCTCTCCATGCCTCCCTCCCTCTCCATCCCTCCCTCCCTCTCCATCCCTCTCTCTCCATCCCTCTCTCTCCATCCCTCTCTCTCCATCCCTCTCTCCTTCCCCCTCCCCTATACCTTCTCGTCGGACGAAGAGTCCTGGACCTTGATGCGGCGGCGTTTCTTCTTCTGGGCGTAGCTCCTCTCCTCCTTCTTCTTCTTCTTCTTCTTGGAGGAGCGCGTGGTCCTCCTGCGGCTGCTGCCTTCCTTCTCAGACTCCTCTTCCTCAGACTCCTCCGACGACTCCTTCTCACTGATCTCTTCACTCACTCCTGACTCACTGCTGTTAACGGACTCCTCGAAGTCTGAGTCTGCTGAGTCGTCACTACCCACTAAAGAGGGAGAGAGAAGAGAGGGAGAGCAAGAGGGGAGGAGAGAGGAGAAGGAGAGAAAGAGAGAGGCGGAGAGAGAAGAGAGGATGAGAGAGGGAGGATGGAGAGAGGGAGAGAGAGAGGATGAGAGAGGGAGGATGGAGAGATGGAGAGAGGGTGAGAGAGAGAGGGTGAGAGGGAGGGAGAGAGAGAGAGAGGGAGAGAGAGAGAGGGTGAGAGAGAGGGTGAGAGAGGGAGGGTGAGAGAGAGAGAGAGGGTGGAGAGAGAATGAGAGAGGGAGGATGGAGAGAGAGAGAGGATGGAGAGAGAGAGGATGGAGAGAGAGAGGATGGAGAGAGAGAGAGAGAGAGAGAGAGGATGGAGAGAGAGAGAGGATGGAGAGAGAGGATGGAGAGAGAGAGAGAGAATATGAGTGAGAGAGTATAGAGAGAGAGGAGGGCGAGAAAGGGGATAGAGAGAGAGAGAATATGGAGAGAGATGGGATAGAAAGAGGGGGGATAGAGAGAGAGGATATGAGAGAGGATATGAGAGAGAGCGGGGATGGAGAGAGGGGGGAGAAAGAGAGATGGGGAAAGAATGGGAGGGGAGGAGAGAGGGGGGGAGAGAGGAGAGGGAGAAAGAGGGGGGAGAGAGAGAGAGGATGGAGAGAGGCGGGAGGTTGAGTTGATTGAAAACAGTCAGCAGTTTACAGAGGCCTAGACAGAGACAGACCGGGCCAGACAGAGACAGACCGGGCCTAGACAGAGACAGACCGGGTCAGACAGAGACAGACCGGGCCTAGACAGAGACAGACCGGGCCAGACAGAGACAGACCGGGCCAGACAGAGACAGACCGGGCCAGACAGAGACAGACCGGGCCTAGACAGAGACAGACCGGGCCTAGACAGAGACAGACCGGGCCAGACAGAGACAGACCGGGCCAGACAGAGACAGACCGGGCCAGACAGCCCTCATACCTTTCTGTCTGGTCCTCTTGGTCTCCTTCTTCTTCTTCTTGCTGGCTGGTTTCTCTTTCTCCTCTCCTGACTCTCCCTCACTCAGCGTCAGTTTGTGGCGGAGCAGCCGGTGGCGACGCCCCCCACCCTTCTTCATGTCCACGTCAGAGCCAGAGTCCCCATCATCATCTTCATCATCATCTGCTGAGGGGAACACAAGTAATTATTTAGGGTCTCTACATCTAGTCTAGTGATATCATAAAACACAACACTGCAGAATCACTCCTTCAATGTATCAACAAGTATGAAACTAAAAAGAGAATGTACCGTCCTCCTGCTCCTCTCCATCCTCCTCTCCTTCCTCCTCTCCATCCTCCTCTCCTTCCTTCTCCTTCTCCTGTTCCTTCTCTTCTCCGTCCTCGTCAGAGCTCTCCTCTGCTCCTGAGGAGTAGTTGGCCTTGATCTGGGCCAGCAGCATCTTCTTGGCAATTCTATTAAAGGAGGAAGAAAATCAAATCTAATGTTATTTGTCACATTAGCCAAATACAACAGGTGTAGTAGCCGTCTGCATGAGAAGCTAGGAGCCATTAATGTATTCCGGGCCTATAGCAAGACTATTCAACAGACCTTAGCATGAAATGGTCACGTACAAGCCCTTAACCAACGATGCAGTTCAAGAAATAGAGTTAAGAAAATATTTACTAAATAAACTAAAGTAAAAAAATATATATAAGTAACACAATAAAATAACAATAATGAGGCTATATACAGGGGGTACCGGTACCGAGTCAATGTGCAGGGTACAGGTTAGTGGAGGTAATTTGTACATGTAGGTAGGGGTAAAGTGACTATGCATAGATAATAAACAGCGAGTAGCAGCAGTGTAAAACCTAAGGAGGGGGGGGGGTCACTGTAAATAGTCCAGGTAGCCAGTTGATTCATTGTTCAGCAGTCTTATGGCATGGGGGTAGAAGCTGTTAAGGAGCCTTTTGGACCTAGACTTGGCGCTCCGGTACCACTTGCCGTGCGGAAGCAGAGAGAACAGTCTATGACTTGGGGGCCTTCCTCTGACACCGCCTGGTATAGAGGTCCTGGATGGCAGGAAGCTTGGCCCCAGTGATGTACTGGGCCGTACGCACTACCCTCTGTAGTGCCTTGCGGTCGGATGCCGAGCAGTTGACATACCAGGTGGTGATGCAACCAGTCAGGATGCTCGATGGTGCAGGATCTGGGGACCCACACCAAATCTTTTCAGTCTCCTGAGGGAGAAAAATACATTGTCGTGCCATCTTCACGACTTTCTTGGTGTGTTTGGACAATGATTGTTTGTGGGTGATGTGGACACCAAGGAACTTGAAACTCTCGACCCGTCCACTACAGCCCCGTCGATGTGAATGGGGGCGTGTTCGGCCCTCCTTTTCCTATAGTCCACAATCAGCTCCTTTGTATTGCTCACGTTGAGGGAGAGGTTGTTGTCCTGGCACCACATGGCCAGGTCTCTGACCTCCTCCCTATAGAGTCGTGCTTAGCCACGCAGTCGTGGGTGAACAGGGAGTACAGGAGGGGACTAAGCACGCACCCCTGAGGGGCCCCCGTGTTGAGGATTAGTGTGGCAGATGTGTTGTTGCCTACCCTTACCACCTGGGGGCGGCCCGTCAGGAAGTCCAGGATCCAGTTGCAGAGGGAGGTGTTTAGTCCCAGGGTCCTTAGCTTAGTGATGAGCTTTGAGGGCACTATGGTGTTGAACACTGAGCTGTAGTCAATGAACAGCATTCTCACATAGGTGTTCCTTTTGTCCAGGTGGGAAAGGGCAGTGTGGAGTGCGATTGAGATTGCGTTGATCTGTTGGGGCGGTATGCGAACTGGAATGGGTCTAGGGTTTCATGGCTACCAATGTAAGTGCTACGTTTAGGCAGGTTACCTTCGCTTTCTTGGGCACAGGGACTATGGTGGTCTGCTTGAAACATTTAGATGAGTGAAGACAGTTGCCAGTTGGTTCACGCATGCTCCCAGTACACAAAAAACAGTCCTGTAGCTTAGCATCCGCGTCATCTGACCACTTCCGTATTGAGCGAATCACTGGTACTTCCTGATTCCTGCTTACAAGCAAAAACTAAAGCAGGAATCAGGAGGATATAATTATGGTCAGATTTGCCAAATGGAGGGCGAGGGAGAGCTTTGTATGCGTCTCTGTGTGTGGAGTAAAGGTGGTCTAGAGTTTTTTTTCCTCTGGTTGCACATTTAACATGCTGGTAGAAATGAGGTAAAACGGATTTAAGTTCACCTGCATTAAAGTCCCCGGCCACTAGGAGCACCGCTTCTGGATGAGCATTTTCTTGTTTGCTTATGGCTTTATACAGCTCGTTGAGTGCGGTCTTAGTGCCAGCATCGGTTTGTGGTGGTAAATAGACAGCTACGAAAAACATAGATGAAAACTCTCTTGGTAGATAGTGGGTCTACAGCTTATCATGAGGTACTCTACCACAGGGGAGCAAAACCTCAAGACTTCGTTAATATTAGACATTGCGCACCAGCTGTTATTGACAAATAGACACACCCCCACCACTCGTCTTGTCGGACGTAGCTGCTCTGTCCTGCCGATGCACGGAAAACACAGCCAAATGAATATTATCAGTGTCGTCGTTCAGCCACGACTCGGTGAAACATAAGATATTACAGTTTTTAATGTCCCGTTGGTAGGATAGTCTCGAATGGAGCTCATCCAGTTTATTCTCCAGTGATTGCACGTTGGCCAATAGAACGGATGGTAGAGGCGGGTTACCCACTCGCTGACGAATTCTCACAAGGCACCCCGATCTCCGCCCCCTGTACCTCAGTCTTTTCTTTTCTTCACGCGAATGACAGGGATTTGGGCCTGGTCTCGGAAAAAACGGTATATCCTTTGTGTCGTACTCGTTAAAGAAAAACATCTTTGTCCAGTTCGTGGTGAGTAATCGCTGTTCTGATGTCCAGAAGCTCTTTTCGGTCATAAGAGACGGTAGCAGCAACATTATGTACAAAATAAGTTACAAACAATACGAAAAAACACACAAAATCATAGTTGGTTAGGAGCCTGTAACACGGCAGCCATTAAAGGACAGAAAGGAAAGGAATTGAAGGACATGTTTGTTTTTAACTGGTTGAGAACATATCTGGTTTTATACCTGTTCTCTGGATCCTCATCATCATCGTCATCAGCCATCTGAGAAGCATCATGGTTACCTTCATCTCCTACAGACACACAGAGGAGGTCAGGGGTTAGAGGCAGCGCCGGTCGTCAGCTAAACAGACAGTTAGTTATCTGCTGGCTACATTTTCCACTTCATATTAACTAGGATACTTTCATTTAAAAAGTCTTAGTTCGCTAATCTGTTGAGCCCTCTCCCGCTAGAATGAACGATATGCATCTTCTAGCGATCTATTGACAGGATAGTCCTGTCAGTCACAAAGCTAGCGATGACTGGGTAACTGCCATCTGTCCCGCCTCCCGGTACAATTTCTGACCGCTGTGGTTGGTTGCAGTTGAATTTCTTTACACAGAGCAGGGAAAATACCCTAGCCCTGAAGCAAGCTTCCAGAAAATTGGAATGCAAATGGCGCTCCACAAAACTGGAACTCTTCCGACTAGCTTGGAAAGACAGTACAGAGCAATATCGAAGAGCCCTCACTGCTGCTCGATCATCCTATTTTTCCATCCTAATTGAGGAGAATAAGAACCCAAAATGTATTTTTGATACTATCGCAAAGCTAACTAAAAAGCAGCATTCAACAAGAGAGGATAGCTTTCACTTCAGCAGTGATGAATTCATAAACTTCTTCGATGAAAAGATCATGATCATTAGAAAGCAAATTACAGACTCCACTTTAAATCTGCATATTTCTCCAAAGCTCAGCTCTCCTGAGTCTGCACAGAACTGCCAGGACCTCGGATCAATAGAGACACTGATATTTTTTTATCCTGTATCTCTTGACACATTCATGAAAGTAGTATATGGAGTCTAAACCTTCCAGCTGCATCCTGGACCCTATTCCAACTAAACTACTGAAAGAGCTACTTCCTGTGCTTGGCCCTCCTATGTTGAACATAATAAATGGCTCCCTATCCACTGGATGTGAACCAAACTCACTAAAAGTGGCAGTAATAAAGCCTCTCCTGAAAAAGCCAAACCTTGACCCAGAAAATGTTTTTAAAAAAACAAAAAATCGGCCCATGTCAAATCTCCCATTCCTTTCAAACATTTTAGAAAAAGCTGCTGCACAGCAACTCACTGCCTTCCTGAAGACAAATAAGGTATATGAAACGCTTCAGTCTGGTTTTAGACCCCATCATAGCACTGAGACTGCACTCGTGAATGTGGTAAATTACCTTTTAATGGCGTCAGACCAAGGCTCTGCATCTGTCCTCGTGCTCCTAGACCTTAGTGCTGCTTTTGACACCATCGATCACCACATTCTTTTGGAGAGATTGGAAACCCTAATTGGTCGACACGGACAAGTTCTTGCCTGGTTTAGATCTTATCTGTCTGAAAGATATCAGTTCGTCTCTGTGGATGGTTTGTCCTCTGACAAATCAATGGTAAGTTTCGGTGTTCCTCAAGGTTCCGTTTTAGGACCACTATTGTTTTCACTATATATTCTACCTCTTGGTGATGTCATTTGGAAACACAATGTCAACTTTCACTGCTATGTGGACGACACACAGCTGGACATTTTGATGAAGCCCCAAGGAAGTGGATGGAAGACATTAGGAAGTGGATGGCGGCATTTAAAACAAATGTTAAACTCTGACAAAACAGAGATGCTAGTTCTAGGTCCCAAGAAACAAAGATCTGCTGTTGGATCTGACAATCTTTCAGTTGTCTCAAATAAAACTGTGAAGGACCTCGGCGTTACTCTGGACCCTGATCTCTCTTTTGACAAACGTATCAAAAAATATTTCAAGGACAGCTTTTTTACCATCTTCTTAACATTGCAAGAATCAGAAACTCTTTGTCCAAAAATGATGCAGAAAAGCTAATCCATGCTTTTGTCACTTCTAGATTAGACTACTGCAATGCTCTACTCTCCGGCTACCCGGATAAAGCACTAAATACACTTCAGTTAGTGCTAAACACGGCTGCTAGAATCCTGACTAGAACCATATGATCATATTACCCCAGTGCTAGCCTCTACACTGGCTTCCTGTTAAGGCTAGGGCTGATATCAAGGTTTTACTGCTAACCTACAAAGCATTACATGGGCTTGCTCCTACCTATCTCTCCGATTTGGTCCTGCCGTACATACCTACACGTACGCTACGGTCACAAGACGCAGGCCTCCTTATTGGCCCTAGAATTTCTAAGCAAACAGCTGGAGGCAGGGCTTTCTCCTATAGAGCTCCATGTTTATGGAATGGTCTTCCTATCCATGTGAGAGACGCAGACTCGGTCTCGACCTTTAAGTCTTTACTGAAGACTCATCTCATTAGGTCCTATGATTGAGTGTAGTCTGGCCCAGGGGTGCGAAGGTGAACGGAAAGGCACTGGAGTGACAAACCACCCTTGCTGTCTCTGCCTGGCCGGCTCCCCTCTCTCCACTGGAATTATCTGCCTCTGACCCTGTTACTGGGTCTGAGTCACTGGCTTACCATGCCTCTGACCCCCCTGTCTCTTCCGTGCCGTCCCTAGGAGGGGTGCGTCACTTGAGTGGGTTGAGTCACAGACGTGATCTTCCTGTACGGTTTTGCGCCCCCTCAGGGTCATGCGTTGGAGGAGATCTTCGTGGGCTATACTCAGCCTTGTCTCAGGGTAGTAGGTTGGTGGTCTGTTGATATCCCTCTGGTGGTGTGGGGGCTGTGCTTTGGCAAAGTGGGTGGGGTTATATCCTACCTGGTTGGCCCTGTCCGGGGGTATCGTCGGACGGGGCCACAGTGTCCCCCGACCTCCCCCCGTCTCAGCCTCCAGTATCTATGCTGCAATAGTCTATGTGCCGGGGGGCTAGGGTCAGTCTGTTATATCTGGTGTAATTCTCCTGTCTTACTGGTGTCCTGTGTGAATTTAAGTATGCTCCCTCTAATTCTCCCTCTCTCCCTCCCCTCCCGGAGGACCTGAGCCCTAGGACCATGCCTCAGGACTACCTGGCCTGATGACTACTGGCTGTCCCCAGTCCACCTGGTCGTGCTGCTGCTCCAGTTTCAACTGTTCTGCCTGCAGCTATGGAACCCTGACCTGTTCACCGGACGTGCTACCTTGTCCCAGACCTGCTGTTTTCAACTCTCTCTCTACCGCACCTGCTATTTCAACCTCTAAACGCCCGGCTATGAAAAGCCAAGTGACATTTACTCCTGATGTACTGACCTGTTGCAACCACTACAACCACTGTGATTATTATTTGACCCTGCTGGTCATCTATGAACGTTTGAACATCTTGGAGAAAAATCAGGCCTTAATGGCCATGTACTGTTATAATCTCCACCCGGCACAGCCAGAAGGGGACTGGCCACCCCTCAGAGCCTGGTTCCTCTCTAGGTTTCTTCCTAGGTTCCTGCCTTTTTAGGGAGTTTTTCCTAGCCACCGTGATTCTACATCTACAGGAGGCTAGCTCTCCAGGAACAGGGTTAGAGAGCCCTGTACTACACAAAACCACAACTCATTTTCCATTTGGCTGGCTACTCTACGTACCTGTGGAAAACACTGTAGAGGTCAGGGGTTAATTCAGTGGCGTTTAGGTCAGAGTACCGTAGAAACAGAGAGCCCAATATACAGCTTTCAGAAACAACAGCTCTACTCACCTGAGGACTGGTGGAAGGTTCCCCTCCCCGCTACCAATGTCTCCTCCACGATGGGTTTAATCTTCTGCTGGTCTGCACTCTCCTCTCCAGACCCTCCTCCCTCCTCCTCTTCCTCCTCCACATCAGACGACGAATCTTGCTGCTTGGCTCCTCTACCTCTGGCTTTGCGTTTCAACTCGTACGACCGCTTCCGATCCCCGCCCTTGCTCTTCTCCTCGCTACCCTTTTTCACACGGCTGCTCCTCCGCTTCCCCATTCCCAGTTTGCTGAGTCCCTTCATCTCCTTCTCCAGGTCAGAGTCGGAGTTAGAGGAGCCGTCCGAGCCCTTCTTCTTGGAGGTCTTTTTGACAGAAGCCGTGGAGGACTTCTTTTTCTTCTTCTTCTTAACGTCTTCGTCTGAGTCGGACTCTGAGTTGTCGGAGTGGTCGGCTTTCAGTTTGCGTTTGGCCGCCGGCTTCTTGTCTTTCTCCTCTTGGTCTTGCTTGTTGAGTTTGAACTTCTTGAAGCTCCTGCCGCCCTGGTTACCATCGGCATCCTGTTGCACATCTTCGTCCGAGCTGTGATCCGCCGCTGCAGTCTGGAGCAGGATGTCCGGAACCTCGTCAGAGTCAGAGTCCACTTCCTGTTTAGAAGGGTCAGCGGTCTCCTCGGAGGCCTTGCTCTCTTGCCGCCCCTCATCCTCCTCCTCCTCCTCCTCCTCACCCCGTTCCTTCTCCTTCTCAGAGCTGCCTTTGGTTCTACTCTTCAGCTTGCTGGGGCTCTTCTCCTCGCCCTCTGAGTCACTGTTCTCCTGAGAGGAGGCGGACATCTTGTTCTTCCCGTCCGGTGACTTCCTGAGGGGTGTGGTCTTTGTGCGGCTGGAGCGACGGCTATCCTCCTCAGAGCCCCCACCTCCCTCCACCTCCTTACTCCTCTCCTTCCCTACATCCTTACTCCCCTCTTTCTCCTTCCCTCCATCCTTACTCCCCTCTTTCTCCTTCCCTCCATCCTTACTCCTCTCTTTCTCCTTCCCTCCATCCTTACTCCTCTCTTTCTCCTTCCCTCCATCCTTACTCCCCTCTTTCTCCTTCCCTCCATCCTTACTCCTCTCTTTCTCCTTCCCTCCATCCTTACTCCTCTCTTTCTCCTTCCCTCCATCCTTACTCCTCTCTTTCTCCTTCCCTCCATCCTTACTCCTCTCCTTCCCTCCATCCTTACTCCCCTCTTTCTCCTTCCCTCCATCCTTACTCCTCTCTTTCTCCTTCCCTCCATCCTTACTCCTCTCTTTCTCCTTCCCTCCATCCTTACTCCTCTCTTTCTCCTTCCCTCCATCCTTACTCCTCTCTTTCTCCTTCCCTCCATCCTTACTCCTCTCTTTCTCCTTCCCTCCATCCTTACTCCTCTCCTTCCCTCCATCCTTACTCCCCTCTTTCTCCTTCCCTCCATCCTTATCCTTGCTCTTAGACCTGGAGGTGCGTGTGGTCACCACGGGAACAGGTGTCAGCTTCACGATCAGGTTCTTCACCTTGGGCATGGCCTTCTCCTTCTGGGTGTCATGTGACTTCCTGGTTGAGCCGGTGGCAGGGCTCTCGGATTGGCTAGCCGCTGTGGGCTCTGTGGCGTCATTGCCGGGTGTTAACCCTGTGGAGTCCGCCAGACTCTCGACCATCTGGAAGAGCTCGTCAGGGACAGACGGCCCGACGGACACAATGTCTTTATCCCGGTCACCCTCCTCCTTCTCCTCCTCCTCCTCCTCCACTTTCACCACTGTCTGGTCTTTGGCCTGGCTGTCTGTCTCTGAGTGGTCCTGAGGCTTGGGGGTGGGGCTCCCCTCCATCTCTGCATCCTCTGACACGCCCCCATCCTCCCCCTCCTCCTCTGGCTCCTCCCCATCCTCAGTGTCAGCCATTTTGACCTCTTCTGCCTCCTGCCCATCCTCAACCATGTTGTCCATCTGATCGTGGCCATCATGGCCGTCGGTGTTGGAGACCGCATCCCCGTTCTGCATCCCCTGGTCCTGGGAAGTGAACTGTGACTCCAGGTCCTCCTCCAGGGCAGCATGGGCCTTCTTCAGATCAGCCAGAACAGACCTAGAGAGATAGATTGATAGATAATAATTAAGCAAATGATCAGAATTGGGCTGCCTCATATCCTTTGTAGCAGTCATTATATCAACATGTGTTATGATACCTGAAGGCCTTGAGGTGTCTGTGTCTGGTCCCGCTGCCGCCGCCTCCTGCTCCCTGCTCCTCCTCAGCCTGCTGGATGAACTGGATGAAGGTGTTGTTGAGCCCTGTGGTTGTCTCAATCAGCTTCTTGGTCCTCTTCACCAGCTCCTTGGGGACATTCAGGGTCTTATAGGAGAAGGTGAGGGTCCCTGACCCGTCTGAATGCTCCTTACCGTTCACCACAGCTTTACCATGGTGGTGGTGACCTTTACCCTTACTGTGCCCTTTCACCTCCTTCCTCTCCTTCTCCTCCCTCTCTTTCTTGCGTCCTGTGCGCCAGAAGCTCTCCAGCTTGGTCATGATGTTGGAGCAGTTGGAGGCGATGTCGGCGAGTGGCTGGGGGCTGCAGATATAGCAGGACCATTTACTGTTCTCGTCGGTGATCATGGACAGCTCCTTGCGCCCCAGGTTACGCAGGATGCACTTCTTACAGAAGGCGTTGTGGCAGTAGTCACAGCAGATCAGGTTGCCACCTTCAGCACACCACCTGGGGGGCGTAGTTAGACAGCAAGGAACGTCAACTTCAAAACAACCTGATGTAGCTTTATTGGGATTTGCAGCCGTTGTTGGAAAGTAATGAATCGTTCTAAAAATGAATTACTGAACGTTAGCACCAGGGGTATGTCCCAGATGGCTCCCTCTTCCCTATAGATCCCTACCTGGTCTAAAGTAGTGCACTATATAGGGAATAGGGTGCCATTATCTGGTCTAAAGTAGTGCACTATATAGGGAATAGGGTGTCATTCTCTGGTCTAAAGTAGTGCACTATATAGGGAATAGGGTGCCATTCTCTGGTCTAAAGTATTGCACTATATAGGGAATAGGGTGCCATTCTCTGGTCTAAAGTAGTGCACTATATAGGGAATAGGGTGCCATTCTCTGGTCTAAAGTAGTGCACTATATAGGGAATAGGGTGCCATTCTCTGGTCTAAAGTAGTGCACTATATAGGGAATAGGGTGCCATTCTCTGGTCTAAAGTAGTGCACTATATAGGGAATAGGGTGCCATTCTCTGGTCTAAAGTAGTGCACTATATAGGGAATAGGGTGCCATTCTCTGGTCTAAAGTAGTGCTCTATATAGGGAATAGGGTGCCATTCTCTGGTCTAAAGTAGTGCTCTATATAGGGAATAGGGTGCCATTCTCTGGTCTAAAGTAGTGCACTATATAGGGAATAGGGTGCCAGTTTGGACGTAGCCATTGATGTGGACTAAAATTGGTGCCGGTACTCTTCAAATATAGGTACTCAAAATTGAGAGCCAATATTCTACAAGAGGTGGCGATACTCAAGCAGTAGAAGGAACCTTCTGGCAGCTAGAACAATTGGGACCGTTTGAGGTGACCTGCTTGCACTGTTCATCCATGTTTCTGTGTTCTGTGAGGTGACCTGCCTATACTGTTCGTCCATGTTTCTGTGTTCTGTGAGGTGACCTGCCTGCACTGTTCATCCATATTTCTGTGTTCTGTGAGGTGACCTGCTTGCACTGTTCGTCCATGTTTCTGTGTTCTGTGAGGTGACCTGCCTGCACTGTTCATCCATGTTTCTGTGTTCTGTGAGGTGACCTGCTTGCACTGTTCATCCATGTTTCTGTGTTCTGTGAGGTGACCTGCCTGCACGGTTCATCCATGTTTCTGTGTTCTGTGAGGGGACCTACCTGCACTGTTCGTCCATGCCGTCCTCGTCTTTATTGATTTCATCACTGGTGTAATACTTATAGCACGACTAGAGGAAGAGAAAACAAGGGAGGAACATTGGAAAATATAATACTGAGATGGCAGTAGTTGATCTGTCAATTAAAAGACATATGTCCCATTTCTGTTCAAAAGACAAACATCAGCTCAAAAGCTGCCATACATAGAGACAGAGACCGATAGGAGAGAGACAGAGAGACCGATAGGAGAGAGACAGAGAGACCGATAGGAGAGAGACAGAGAGGAGAGAGACAGAGAGATAGGAGAGAGACAGATAGGAGAGAGACAGAGAGACCGATAGGAGAGAGACAGAGAGACCGATAGGAGAGAGACAGAGAGACCGATAGGAGAGAGACAGAGAGACCGATAGGAGAGAGACAGAGAGACCGATAGGAGAGAGACAGAGAGACCGAGAGACCGATAGGAGAGAGACAGAGAGACCGATAGGAGAGAGACAGAGAGACAGAGAGGAGAGAGACAGAGAGATAGGAGAGAGACAGATAGGAGAGAGACAGAGAGACCGATAGGAGAGAGACAGAGAGACCGATAGGAGAGAGACAGAGAGACCGAGAGACCGATAGGAGAGAGACAGAGAGACCGATAGGAGAGAGACAGAGAGACAGAGAGGAGAGAGACAGAGAGATAGGAGAGAGACAGATAGGAGAGAGACAGAGAGACCGATAGGAGAGAGACAGAGAGACCGATAGGAGAGAGACAGAGAGACCGATAGGAGAGAGACAGAGAGACCGATAGGAGAGAGACAGAGAGACACAGAGAGACCGATAGGAGAGAGACAGAGAGACCGATAGGAGAGAGACAGAGAGACCGATAGGAGAGAGACAGAGAGACCGATAGGAGAGAGACAGAGAGACCGATAGGAGAGAGACAGAGAGACCGATAGGAGAGAGACAGAGAGACCGATAGGAGAGAGACAGAGAGACCGATGAGAGAGACAGAGAGACAGATAGGAGAGAGACAGAGAGACCGATAGGAGAGAGACAGAGAGACCGATAGGAGAGAGACAGAGAGACCGATAGGAGAGAGACAGAGAGACCGATAGGAGAGAGACAGAGAGACCGATAGGAGAGAGACAGAGAGACCGATAGGAGAGAGACAGAGAGACCGATAGGAGAGAGACAGAGAGACCGATAGGAGAGAGACAGAGAGACCGATAGGAGAGAGACAGAGAGACCGATAGGAGAGAGACCGAGAGACCGATAGGAGAGAGACAGAGAGACCGATAGGAGAGAGACAGAGAGACCGATAGGAGAGAGACAGAGAGACCGATAGGAGAGAGACAGAGAGACCGATAGGAGAGAGACAGAGAGACCGATAGGAGAGAGACAGAGAGACCGATAGGAGAGAGACAGAGAGACCGATAGGAGAGAGACCGATAGGAGAGAGACAGAGAGACCGATAGGAGAGAGACAGAGAGACAGATAGGAGAGAGACAGAGAGACAGATAGGAGAGAGACAGAGAGACCGATAGGAGAGAGGGAGAGAGACCGATAGGAGAGAGACAGAGAGACCGATAGGAGAGAGACAGAGAGACAGAGAGGAGAGAGACAGAGAGACCGATAGGAGAGAGACAGAGAGACCGATAGGAGAGAGACAGAGAGACCGATAGGAGAGAGACCGAGAGACCGATAGGAGAGAGACAGAGAGACCGATAGGAGAGAGACAGAGAGACCGATAGGAGAGAGACAGAGAGACCGATAGGAGAGAGACAGAGAGACCGATAGGAGAGAGACAGAGAGACCGATAGGAGAGAGACAGAGAGACCGATAGGAGAGAGACAGAGAGACCGATAGGAGAGAGACAGAGAGACCGATAGGAGAGAGACAGAGAGACCGATAGGAGAGAGACAGAGAGACCGATAGGAGAGAGACAGAGAGACCGATAGGAGAGAGACAGAGAGACCGATAGGAGAGAGACAGAGAGACCGATAGGAGAGAGACAGAGAGACCGATAGGAGAGAGACAGATAGGAGAGAGACAGAGAGACCGATAGGAGAGAGACAGATAGGAGAGAGACAGAGAGAGAGAGGAGAGAGACAGAGACCGATAGGAGAGAGACAGAGAAAGATAGGAGAGAGACAGAGAGACCGATAGGAGAGAGACAGAGAGACCGATAGGAGAGAGACAGAGAGACAGACAGGAGAGAGACAGAGAGACCGATAGACAGAGAGACAGATAGGAGAGAGACAGAGACAGATAGGAGAGAGACAGAGAGACAGATAGGAGAGAGACAGAGACAGATAGGAGAGAGACAGAGACAGATAGGAGAGAGACAGAGAGACCGATAGGAGAGAGACAGAGAGACCGATAGGAGAGAGACAGAGAGACCGATAGGAGAGAGACAGAGAGACCGATAGGAGAGAGACAGAGAGACCGATAGGAGAGAGACAGAGAGACCGATAGGAGAGAGACCGATAGGAGAGAGACAGAGAGACCGATAGGAGAGAGACCGATAAGAGAGAGACAGAGAGGAGAGAGACAGAGACAGAGAGACAGATAGGAGAGAGACAGAGAGACCGATAGGAGAGAGACAGAGAGACACAGAGAGACCGATAGGAGAGAGACAGAGAGACCGATAGGAGAGAGACAGAGAGACCGATAGGAGAGAGACAGAGAGACCGATAGGAGAGAGACAGAGAGACCGATAGGAGAGAGACAGAGAGACGGATAGGAGAGAGACAGAGAGACGGATAGGAGAGAGACAGAGAGACCGATAGGAGAGAGACAGAGAGACCGATAGGAGAGAGACAGAGAGACCGATAGGAGAGAGACAGAGAGACCGATAGGAGAGAGACAGAGAGACCGATAGGAGAGAGACAGAGAGACCGATAGGAGAGAGACCGATAGGAGAGAGACAGAGAGACCGATAGGAGAGAGACAGAGAGACAGAGAGGAGAGAGACAGAGAGACAGAGAGGAGAGAGACAGAGAGACCGATAGGAGAGAGACAGAGAGACCGATAGGAGAGAGACAGAGAGACCGATAGGAGAGAGACAGAGAGACCGATAGGAGAGAGACAGATAGGAGAGAGACAGAGAGACCGATAGGAGAGAGACAGATAGGAGAGAGACAGAGAGACCGATAGGAGAGAGACAGATAGGAGAGAGACAGAGAGAGAGAGGAGAGAGACAGAGACCGATAGGAGAGAGACAGAGAAAGATAGGAGAGAGACAGAGAGACCGATAGGAGAGAGACAGAGAGACCGATAGGAGAGAGACAGAGAGACAGACAGGAGAGAGACAGAGAGACCGATAGACAGAGAGACAGATAGGAGAGAGACAGAGACAGATAGGAGAGAGACAGAGAGACAGATAGGAGAGAGACAGAGACAGATAGGAGAGAGACAGAGAGACCGATAGGAGAGAGACAGAGAGACCGATAGGAGAGAGACAGAGAGACCGATAGGAGAGAGACAGAGAGACCGATAGGAGAGAGACAGAGAGACCGATAGGAGAGAGACAGAGAGACCGATAGGAGAGAGACCGATAGGAGAGAGACAGAGAGACCGATAGGAGAGAGACCGATAAGAGAGAGACAGAGAGGAGAGAGACAGAGACAGAGAGACAGATAGGAGAGAGACAGAGAGACCGATAGGAGAGAGACAGAGAGACACAGAGAGACCGATAGGAGAGAGACAGAGAGACCGATAGGAGAGAGACAGAGAGACCGATAGGAGAGAGACAGAGAGACCGATAGGAGAGAGACAGAGAGACGGATAGGAGAGAGACAGAGAGACGGATAGGAGAGAGACAGAGAGACCGATAGGAGAGAGACAGAGAGACCGATAGGAGAGAGACAGAGAGACCGATAGGAGAGAGACAGAGAGACCGATGAGAGAGACAGAGAGACCGATAGGAGAGAGACAGAGAGACCGATAGGAGAGAGACAGAGAGACCGATAGGAGAGAGACCGATAGGAGAGAGACAGAGAGACCGATAGGAGAGAGACAGAGAGACAGAGAGGAGAGAGACAGAGAGACAGAGAGGAGAGAGACAGAGAGACCGATAGGAGAGAGACAGAGAGACCGATAGGAGAGAGACAGAGAGACCGATAGGAGAGAGACAGAGAGACCGATAGGAGAGAGACAGAGAGACCGATAGGAGAGAGACAGAGAGACAGAGAGGAGAGAGACAGAGAGACCGATAGGAGAGAGACAGAGAGACCGATAGGAGAGAGACAGAGAGACCGATAGGAGAGAGACAGAGAGACCGATAGGAGAGAGACAGAGAGACCGATAGGAGAGAGACAGAGAGACCGATAGGAGAGAGACAGAGAGACCGATAGGAGAGAGACAGATAGGAGAGAGACAGAGAGACCGATAGGAGAGAGACAGAGAGACCGATAGGAGAGAGAGAGAGAGACCGATAGGAGAGAGACAGAGAGACAGATAGGAGAGAGACAGAGAGACCGATAGGAGAGAGACAGATAGGAGAGAGACAGAGAGAGAGAGGAGAGAGACAGAGACCGATAGGAGAGAGACAGAGAAAGATAGGAGAGAGACAGAGAGACCGATAGGAGAGAGACAGAGAGACCGATAGGAGAGAGACAGAGAGACAGACAGGAGAGAGACAGAGAGACAGACAGGAGAGAGACAGAGAGACCGATAGACAGAGAGACAGATAGGAGAGAGACAGATAGGAGAGAGACAGAGACAGATAGGAGAGAGACAGAGAGACAGATAGGAGAGAGACAGAGACAGATAGGAGAGAGACAGAGACAGATAGGAGAGAGACAGAGAGACCGATAGGAGAGAGACAGAGAGACCGATAGGAGAGAGACAGAGAGACCGATAGGAGAGAGACAGAGAGACCGATAGGAGAGAGACAGAGAGACCGATAGGAGAGAGACAGAGAGACCGATAGGAGAGAGACAGAGAGACCGATAGGAGAGAGGGAGAGAGACAGAGAGACAGATAGGAGAGAGGGAGAGAGACAGAGAGACAGATAGGAGAGAGACAGAGAGACAGATAGGAGAGAGACAGAGAGAGAGAGGAGAGAGGAGAGAGACAAAGACCGATAGGAGAGAGACAGAGAAAGATAGGAGAGAGACAGAGAGACCGATAGGAGAGAGAAAGAGAGACCGATAGGAGAGAGACAGAGAGACCGATAGGAGAGAGACAGAGAGACCGATAGGAGAGAGACAGAGAGGAGAGAGACAGAGCCAGAGAGACAGATAGGAGAGAGACAGAGAGACCGATAGGAGAGAGACAGAGAGACCGATAGGAGAGAGACAGAGAGACCGATAGGAGAGAGACAGAGAGACCGATAGGAGAGAGACAGAGAGACCGATAGACAGAGAGACAGAGAGACAGATAGGAGAGAGACAGAGAGAGAGAGGAGAGAGACAGAGACCGATAGGAGAGAGACAGAGAAAGATAGGAGAGAGACAGAGAGACAGAGAGACCGATAGGAGAGAGACAGAGAGACCGATAGGAGAGAGACAGAGAGACCGATAGGAGAGAGACAGAGAGACCGATAGGAGAGAGACAGAGAGGAGAGAGACAGAGCCAGAGAGACAGATAGGAGAGAGACAGAGAGACCGATAGGAGAGAGACAGAGAGACCGATAGGAGAGAGACAGAGAGACCGATAGGAGAGAGACAGAGAGACCGATAGGAGAGAGACAGAGAGACCGATAGACAGAGAGACAGAGAGACCGATAGGAGAGAGACAGAGAGACCGATAGGAGAGAGACAGAGAGACCGATAGGAGAGAGACAGAGAGACCGATAGGAGAGAGACAGAGAGACCGATAGGAGAGAGACAGAGAGACAGATAGGAGAGAGACAGAGAGACAGATAGGAGAGAGACAGAGAGACAGATAGGAGAGAGACAGAGAGACCGATAGGAGAGACAGAGAGACCGATAGGAGAGAGACAGAGAGACCGATAGGAGAGAGACAGAGAGACAGAGAGGAGAGAGACAGAGACAGATAGGAGAGACAGATAGGAGAGAGACAGAGAGACCGATAGGAGAGAGACAGAGAGACCGAGAGAGACAGAGACCGATAGGAGAGAGACAGAGAGACCGAGAGAGACAGAGAGACCGATAGGAGAGAGACAGAGAGACCGATAGGAGAGAGACAGAGAGACCGATAGGAGAGAGACAGAGAGACCGATAGGAGAGAGACAGAGAGACCGATAGGAGAGAGACAGAGAGACAGATAGGAGAGAGACAGAGACAGATAGGAGAGAGACAGAGAGACAGATAGGAGAGAGACCGATAGAGATAGGAGAGAGACCGATAGGAGAGAGACCGATAGGAGAGAGACAGAGAGACCGATAGGAGAGAGACAGAGACAGATAGGAGAGAGACAGAGAGACAGATAGGAGAGAGACAGAGAGACCGATAGGAGAGAGACAGAGAGACCGATAGGAGAGAGGGAGAGAGACCGATAGGAGAGAGACAGAGAGACAGATAGGAGAGAGACAGATAGGAGAGAGACAGATAAAGATAGGAGAGAGACAGAGAGAGAGAGGAGAGAGACAGAGAGACCGATAGGAGAGAGACAGAGAGACCGATAGGAGAGAGACAGAGAGACCGATAGGAGAGAGACAGAGAGACCGATAGGAGAGAGACAGAGAGACCGATAGGAGAGAGACAGAGAGACCGATAGGAGAGAGACAGAGAGACAGAGAGGAGAGAGACAGAGAGACCGATAGGAGAGAGACAGAGAGACCGATAGGAGAGAGACAGAGAGACCGATAGGAGAGAGACAGAGAGACCGATAGGAGAGAGACAGAGAGACCGATAGGAGAGAGACAGAGAGACCGATAGGAGAGAGACAGAGAGACCGATAGGAGAGAGACAGAGAGACCGATAGGAGAGAGACCGATAGGAGAGAGACAGAGAGACCGATAGGAGAGAGACAGAGAGACCGATAGGAGAGAGACAGAGAGACCGATAGGAGAGAGACAGAGAGACCGATAGGAGAGAGACAGAGAGACCGATAGGAGAGAGACAGAGAGACCGATAGGAGAGAGACAGAGAGACCGATAGGAGAGAGACAGAGAGACCGATAGGAGAGAGACCGATAGGAGAGAGACAGAGAGACCGATAGGAGAGAGACAGAGAGACCGATAGGAGAGAGACAGAGAGACCGATAGGAGAGAGACAGAGAGACCGATAGGAGAGAGACAGAGAGACCGATAGGAGAGAGGGAGAGAGACAGAGAGACAGATAGGAGAGAGACAGAGAGAGAGAGGAGAGAGGAGAGAGACAAAGACCGATAGGAGAGAGACAGAGAAAGATAGGAGAGAGACAGAGAGACCGATAGGAGAGAGACAGAGAGACCGATAGGAGAGAGACAGAGAGGAGAGAGACAGAGCCAGAGAGACAGATAGGAGAGAGACAGAGAGACCGATAGGAGAGAGACAGAGAGACCGATAGGAGAGAGACAGAGAGACCGATAGGAGAGAGACAGAGAGACCGATAGGAGAGAGACAGAGAGACCGATAGACAGAGAGACAGAGAGACAGATAGGAGAGAGACAGAGAGAGAGAGGAGAGAGACAGAGACCGATAGGAGAGAGACAGAGAAAGATAGGAGAGAGACAGAGAGACAGAGAGACCGATAGGAGAGAGACAGAGAGACCGATAGGAGAGAGACAGAGAGACCGATAGGAGAGAGACAGAGAGACCGATAGGAGAGAGACAGAGAGGAGAGAGACAGAGCCAGAGAGACAGATAGGAGAGAGACAGAGAGACCGATAGGAGAGAGACAGAGAGACCGATAGGAGAGAGACAGAGAGACCGATAGGAGAGAGACAGAGAGACCGATAGGAGAGAGACAGAGAGACCGATAGACAGAGAGACAGAGAGACCGATAGGAGAGAGACAGAGAGACCGATAGGAGAGAGACAGAGAGACCGATAGGAGAGAGACAGAGAGACCGATAGGAGAGAGACAGAGAGACCGATAGGAGAGAGACAGAGAGACAGATAGGAGAGAGACAGAGAGACAGATAGGAGAGAGACAGAGAGACAGATAGGAGAGAGACAGAGAGACCGATAGGAGAGACAGAGAGACCGATAGGAGAGAGACAGAGAGACCGATAGGAGAGAGACAGAGAGACAGAGAGGAGAGAGACAGAGACAGATAGGAGAGACAGATAGGAGAGAGACAGAGAGACCGATAGGAGAGAGACAGAGAGACCGAGAGAGACAGAGACCGATAGGAGAGAGACAGAGAGACCGAGAGAGACAGAGAGACCGATAGGAGAGAGACAGAGAGACCGATAGGAGAGAGACAGAGAGACCGATAGGAGAGAGACAGAGAGACCAATAGGAGAGAGACAGAGACAGATAGGAGAGAGACAGATAGGAGAGAGACAGATAGGAGACAGAGATAGAGAGGAGAGAGACAAAGACCGATAGGAGAGAGACAAAGAAAGATAGGAGAGAGACAGAGAGACCGATAGGAGAGAGAAAGAGAGACCGAGAGAGACAGAGAGACCGATAGGAGAGAGACAGAGAGACCGATAGGAGAGAGACAGAGACAGATAGGAGAGAGACAGAGAGACAGATAGGAGAGAGACAGAGAGACCGATAGGAGAGAGACAGAGAGACCGATAGGAGAGAGGGAGAGAGACCGATAGGAGAGAGACAGAGAGACAGATAGGAGAGAGACAGATAGGAGAGAGACAGAGACCGATAGGAGAGAGACAGATAAAGATAGGAGAGAGACATAGAGAGAGAGGAGAGAGACAGAGAGACCGATAGGAGAGAGACAGAGAGACCGATAGGAGAGAGACAGAGAGACCGATAGGAGAGAGACAGAGAGACCGATGGAGAGGAGACAGAGAGACCGATAGGAAAGAGACAGAGAGGAGAGAGACAGAGAGACCGATAGGAGAGAGACAGAGAGACCGATAGGAGAGAGACAGAGAGACCGATAGGAGAGAGACAGAGACCGATAGGAGAGAGACAGAGAGACCGATAGGAGAGAGACAGAGAGACCGATAGGAGAGAGACAGAGAGACCGATAGGAGAGAGACAGAGAGACCGATAGGAGAGAGACCGATAGGAGAGAGACCGATAGGAGAGAGACCGATAGGAGAGAGACAGAGAGACCGATAGGAGAGAGACAGAGAGACCGATAGGAGAGAGACAGAGAGACCGATAGGAGAGAGACAGAGAGACCGATAGGAGAGAGACAGAGAGACCGATAGGAGAGAGACCGATAGGAGAGAGACAGAGAGACCGATAGGAGAGAGACAGAGAGACCGATAGGAGAGAGACAGAGAGGAGAGAGACAGAGCCAGAGAGACAGATAGGAGAGAGACAGAGAGACCGATAGGAGAGAGACAGAGAGACCGATAGGAGAGAGACAGAGAGACCGATAGGAGAGAGACAGAGAGACCGATAGGAGAGAGACAGAGAGACCGATAGGAGAGAGACAGAGAGACCGATAGACAGAGAGACAGAGAGACAGATAGGAGAGAGACAGAGAGAGAGAGGAGAGAGACAGAGACCGATAGGAGAGAGACAGAGAAAGATAGGAGAGAGACAGAGAGACAGAGAGACCGATAGGAGAGAGACAGAGAGACCGATAGGAGAGAGACAGAGAGACCGATAGGAGAGAGACAGAGAGACCGATAGGAGAGAGACAGAGAGGAGAGAGACAGAGCCAGAGAGACAGATAGGAGAGAGACAGAGAGACCGATAGGAGAGAGACAGAGAGACCGATAGGAGAGAGACAGAGAGACCGATAGGAGAGAGACAGAGAGACCGATAGGAGAGAGACAGAGAGACCGATAGACAGAGACAGAGAGACCGATAGGAGAGAGACAGAGAGACCGATAGGAGAGAGACAGAGAGACCGATAGGAGAGAGACAGAGAGACCGATAGGAGAGAGACAGAGAGACCGATAGGAGAGAGACAGAGAGACCGATAGGAGAGAGACAGAGAGACAGATAGGAGAGAGACAGAGAGACAGATAGGAGAGAGACAGAGAGACAGATAGGAGAGAGACAGAGAGACCGATAGGAGAGACAGAGAGACCGATAGGAGAGAGACAGAGAGACCGATAGGAGAGAGACAGAGAGACAGAGAGGAGAGAGACAGAGACAGATAGGAGAGACAGATAGGAGAGAGACAGAGAGACCGATAGGAGAGAGACAGAGAGACCGAGAGAGACAGAGACCGATAGGAGAGAGACAGAGAGACCGAGAGAGACAGAGAGACCGATAGGAGAGAGACAGAGAGACCGATAGGAGAGAGACAGAGAGACCGATAGGAGAGAGACAGAGAGACCAATAGGAGAGAGACAGAGACAGATAGGAGAGAGACAGATAGGAGAGAGACAGATAGGAGACAGAGATAGAGAGGAGAGAGACAAAGACCGATAGGAGAGAGACAAAGAAAGATAGGAGAGAGACAGAGAGACCGATAGGAGAGAGAAAGAGAGACCGAGAGAGACAGAGAGACCGATAGGAGAGAGACAGAGAGACCGATAGGAGAGAGACAGAGACAGATAGGAGAGAGACAGAGAGACAGATAGGAGAGAGACAGAGAGACCGATAGGAGAGAGACAGAGAGACCGATAGGAGAGAGGGAGAGAGACCGATAGGAGAGAGACAGAGAGACAGATAGGAGAGAGACAGATAGGAGAGAGACAGAGACCGATAGGAGAGAGACAGATAAAGATAGGAGAGAGACATAGAGAGAGAGGAGAGAGACAGAGAGACCGATAGGAGAGAGACAGAGAGACCGATAGGAGAGAGACAGAGAGACCGATAGGAGAGAGACAGAGAGACCGATAGGAGAGAGACAGAGAGACCGATAGGAGAGAGACAGAGAGACCGATAGGAAAGAGACAGAGAGGAGAGAGACAGAGAGACCGATAGGAGAGAGACAGAGAGACCGATAGGAGAGAGACAGAGAGACCGATAGGAGAGAGACAGAGACCGATAGGAGAGAGACAGAGAGACCGATAGGAGAGAGACAGAGAGACCGATAGGAGAGAGACAGAGAGACCGATAGGAGAGAGACAGAGAGACCGATAGGAGAGAGACAGAGAGACCGATAGGAGAGAGACAGAGAGACCGATAGGAGAGAGACCGATAGGAGAGAGACAGAGAGACCGATAGGAGAGAGACAGAGAGACCGATAGGAGAGAGACAGAGAGACCGATAGGAGAGAGACAGAGAGACCGATAGGAGAGAGACAGAGAGACCGATAGGAGAGAGGGAGAGAGACAGAGAGACAGATAGGAGAGAGGGAGAGAGACAGAGAGACAGAGAGACAGATAGGAGAGAGACCGATAGGAGAGAGGAGAGAGACAGAGAGAGAGAGGAGAGAGGAGAGAGACAAAGACCGATAGGAGAGAGACAGAGAAAGATAGGAGAGAGACAGAGAGACCGATAGGAGAGAGAAAGAGAGACCGATAGGAGAGAGACAGAGAGACCGATAGGAGAGAGACAGAGAGACCGATAGGAGAGAGACAGAGAGACAGATAGGAGAGAGACAGAGAGACCGATAGGAGAGACACAGAGAGACCGATAGGAGAGAGACAGAGAGACCGATAGGAGAGAGACAGAGAGACCGATAGGAGAGAGGGAGAGAGACAGAGAGACAGATAGGAGAGAGACCGATAGGAGAGAGGAGAGAGACAGAGAGAGAGAGGAGAGAGGAGAGAGACAAAGACCGATAGGAGAGAGACAGAGAAAGATAGGAGAGAGACAGAGAGACCGATAGGAGAGAGAAAGAGAGACCGATAGGAGAGAGACAGAGAGACCGATAGGAGAGAGACAGAGAGACCGATAGGAGAGAGACAGAGAGACCGATAGGAGAGAGACAGAGAGACCGATAGGAGAGAGACAGAGAGACCGATAGGAGAGAGACAGAGAGACCGATAGGAGAGAGACAGAGAGACAGAGAGGAGAGAGACAGAGACAGATAGGAGAGAGACAGATAGGAGAGAGACAGATAGGAGAGAGACAGAGAGAGAGAGGAGAGAGACAAAGACCGATAGGAGAGAGACAGAGAAAGATAGGAGAGAGACAGAGAGACCGATAGGAGAGAGAAAGAGAGACCGATTGGAGAGAGACAGAGAGACCGATAGGAGAGAGACAGAGAGACCGATAGGAGAGAGACAGAGAGACCGATAGGAGAGAGACAGAGAGACCGATAGGAGAGAGACAGAGAGACCGATAGGAGAGAGACAGAGAGACAGATAGGAGAGAGACAGAGAGACAGATAGGAGAGAGACAGAGAGACAGATAGGAGAGAGACAGAGAGACCGATAGGAGAGACAGAGAGACCGATAGGAGAGAGACAGAGAGACCGATAGGAGAGAGACAGAGAGACAGAGAGGAGAGAGACAGAGACAGATAGGAGAGACAGATAGGAGAGAGACAGAGAGACCGATAGGAGAGAGACAGAGAGACCGAGAGAGACAGAGACCGATAGGA
Organism: Coregonus lavaretus; assembly: GCF_964263955.1. Lineage (NCBI taxonomy): Eukaryota > Metazoa > Chordata > Actinopteri > Salmoniformes > Salmonidae > Coregonus > Coregonus lavaretus. The sequence continues at coordinate 42,165 of NW_028164787.1, forward strand.
GAGAGACAGAGAGACCGAGAGAGACAGAGAGACCGATAGGAGAGAGACAGAGAGACCGATAGGAGAGAGACAGAGAGACCGATAGGAGAGAGACAGAGAGACAGAGACAGATAGGAGAGAGACAGATAGGAGAGAGACAGATAGGAGAGAGACAGATAGGAGACAGAGATAGAGAGGAGAGAGACAAAGACCGATAGGAGAGAGACAAAGAAAGATAGGAGAGAGACAGAGAGACCGATAGGAGAGAGAAAGAGAGACCGAGAGAGACAGAGAGACCGATAGGAGAGAGACAGAGAGACCGATAGGAGAGAGACAGAGAGACCGATAGGAGAGAGACAGAGAGACCGAGAGAGACAGAGAGACCGATAGGAGAGAGACAGAGAGACCGATAGGAGAGAGACAGAGACAGATAGGAGAGAGACAGATAGGAGAGAGACAGATAGGAGAGAGACAGAGAGAGAGAGGAGAGAGACAAAGACCGATAGGAGAGAGACAGAGAAAGATAGGAGAGAGACAGAGAGACCGATAGGAGAGAGAAAGAGAGACCGATAGGAGAGAGACAGAGAGACCGATAGGAGAGAGACAGAGACCGATAGGAGAGAGACAGAGAGACCGATAGGAGAGAGAAAGAGAGACCGAGAGAGACAGAGAGACCGATAGGAGAGAGACAGAGAGACCGATAGGAGAGAGACATAGAGACCGATAGGAGAGAGACAGAGAGACCGAGAGAGACAGAGACCGATAGGAGAGAGACAGAGAGACCGATAGGAGAGAGACAGAGAGACCGATAGGAGAGAGACAGAGAGACAGAGAGGAGAGAGACAGAGACAGATAGGAGAGAGACAGATAGGAGAGAGACAGATAGGAGAGAGACAGAGAGAGAGAGGAGAGAGACAAAGACCGATAGGAGAGAGACAGAGAAAGATAGGAGAGAGACAGAGAGACCGATAGGAGAGAGACAGAGAGACCGATAGGAGAGAGACAGAGAGACCGATAGGAGAGAGACAGAGAGACCGATAGGAGATAGACAGAGAGACCGATAGGAGAGAGACAGAGAGACCGATAGGAGAGAGACAGAGAGACCGATAGGAGAGAGACAGAGACCGATAGGAGAGAGACAGAGAGACCGATAGGAGAGAGACCGATAGGAGAGAGACAGAGAGACCGATAGGAGAGAGACAGAGAGACCGATAGGAGAGAGACAGAGAGACCGATAGGAGAGAGACAGAGAGACCGATAGGAGAGAGACAGAGAGACCGATAGGAGAGAGACAGAGAGACCGATAGGAGAGAGACAGAGAGACCGATAGGAGAGAGACAGAGAGACCGATAGGAGAGAGACAGAGAGACCGATAGGAGAGAGACAGAGAGACCGATAGGAGAGAGACAGAGAGACCGATAGGAGAGAGACAGAGAGACAGATAGGAGAGAGGGAGAGAGACCGATAGGAGAGAGACAGATAGGAGAGAGACAGAGAGACCGATAGGAGAGAGACAGAGAGAGAGAGGAGAGAGACAGAGACCGATAGGAGAGAGACAGAGAAAGATAGGAGAGAGACAGAGAGACCGATAGGAGAGAGACAGAGAGACCGATAGGAGAGAGACAGAGAGACCGATAGGAGAGAGACAGAGAGACCGATAGGAGAGAGACCGATAGGAGAGAGACAGAGAGACCGATAGGAGAGAAACAGAGAGACAGACAGGAGAGAGACAGAGAGACCGATAGACAGAGAGACAGAGAGACCGATAGGAGACAGAGAGACCGATAGGAGAGAGACAGAGAGACCGATAGGAGAGAGACAGAGAGACCGATAGGAGAGAGACAGAGAGACCGATAGGAGAGAGACAGAGAGACCGATAGGAGAGAGACAGAGAGACAGATAGGAGAGAGACCGATAGGAGAGAGACAGAGAGACAGATAGAGAGAGGAGAGAGACAGAGACCGATAGGAGAGAGACAGAGAAAGATAGGAGAGAGACAGAGAGACAGAGAGACCGATAGGAGAGAGACCGATAGGAGAGAGACAGAGAGACCGATAGGAGAGAGACCGATGGGAGAGAGACAGAGAGACCGATAGGAGAGAGACAGAGAGGAGAGAGACAGAGACAGATAGGAGAGAGACAGAGAGACCGATAGGAGAGAGACAGAGAGACCGATAGGAGAGAGACAGAGAGACCGATAGGAGAGAGACCGATAGGAGAGAGACAGAGAGACCGATAGGAGAGAGACAGAGAGACAGAGAGGAGAGAGACAGAGAGACAGAGAGGAGAGAGACAGAGACAGATAGGAGAGAGACAGATAGGAGAGACAGAGAGACCGATAGGAGAGAGACAGAGAGACCGATAGGAGAGAGACAGAGAGACCGATAGGAGAGAGACAGAGAGACCGATAGGAGAGAGACAGAGAGACCGATAGGAGAGAGACCGATAGGAGAGAGACAGAGAGACCGATAGGAGAGAGACAGAGAGACCGATAGGAGAGAGACAGAGAGACAGACAGGAGAGAGACAGAGAGACCGATAGGAGAAAGAGAGAGACCGATAGGAGAGAGACAGAGAGACCGATAGGAGAGACAGAGAGACCGATAGGAGAGAGGGAGAGAGACCGATAGGAGAGAGACAGAGAGACAGATAGGAGAGAGACAGATAGGAGAGAGACAGAGACCGATAGAAGAGAGACAGAGAAAGATAGGAGAGAGACAGAGACCGATAGGAGAGAGACAGAGAGACCGATAGGAGAGAGACAGAGAGACCGATAGGAGAGAGACAGAGAGACCGATAGGAGAGAGACAGAGAGACCGATAGGAGAGAGACCGATAGGAGAGAGACAGAGAGACCGATAGGAGAGAGACAGAGAGACAGAGAGGAGAGAGACAGAGACAGATAGGAGAGAGACAGAGAGACCGATAGGAGAGAGACAGAGACCGATAGGAGAGAGACAGAGAGACCGATAGGAGAGAGACAGAGAGACCGATAGGAGAGAGACAGAGAGACCGATAGGAGAGAGACAGAGAGACCGATAGGAGAGAGACAGAGAGACCGATAGGAGAGAGACCGATAGGAGAGAGAGAGAGACCGATAGGAGGGAGACAGAGAGACCGATAGGAGAGAGACAGAGAGACCGATAGGAGAGAGACAGAGAGACCGATAGGAGAGAGACAGAGAGACCGATAGGAGAGACAGAGAGAACGATAGGAGAGAGACAGAGAGACAGATAGGAGAGAGACAGAGAGACCGATAGGAGAGAGACAGAGAGACCGATAGGAGAGAGACAGAGAGACCGATAGGAGAGAGACAGAGACCGATAGGAGAGAGACAGAGAGACCGATAGGAGAGAGACAGAGAGACCGATAGGAGAGAGACAGAGAGACCGATAGGAGAGAGAAAGAGAGACCGATAGGAGAGAGACAGAGAGACCGATAGGAGAGAGACAGAGAGACCGATAGGAGAGAGACAGAGAGACCGATAGGAGAGAGACAGAGAGACCGATAGGAGAGAGACAGAGAGACCGATAGGAGAGAGACAGAGAGACCGATAGGAGAGAGACAGAGAGACCGATAGGAGAGAGACAGAGAGACCGATAGGAGAGAGACAGAGAGACAGATAGGAGAGAGACAGAGAGACCGATAGGAGAGAGACAGATAGGAGAGAGACAGAGAGACCGATAGGAGAGAGACAGAGAGAGAGAGGAGAGAGACAGAGACCGATAGGAGAGAGACAGAGAAAGATAGGAGAGAGACAGAGAGACCGATAGGAGAGAGACAGAGAGACCGATAGGAGAGAGACAGAGAGACCGATAGGAGAGAGACAGAGAGACCGATAGGAGAGAGACCGATAGGAGAGAGACAGAGAGACCGATAGGAGAGAGACAGAGAGACAGACAGGAGAGAGACAGAGAGGAGAGAGACAGAGAGACCGATAGGAGAGAGACAGAGAGACCGATAGGAGAGAGACAGAGAGACCGATAGGAGAGAGACAGAGAGGAGAGAGACAGAGAGACCGATAGGAGAGAGACAGAGAGGAGAGAGACAGAGAGACCGATAGGAGAGAGACAGAGAGACCGATAGGAGAGAGACAGAGAGACCGATAGGAGAGACAGAGAGACCGATAGGAGAGAGACAGAGAGACCGATAGGAGAGAGACAGAGAGACCGATAGGAGAGAGACAGAGAGACCGATAGGAGAGAGACAGAGACCGATAGGAGAGAGACAGAGAGACCGATAGGAGAGAGATAGAGACAGATAGGAGAGAGACAGAGAGACAGATAGGAAGAGACAGAGAGACCGATAGGAGAGAGGGAGAGAGACCGATAGGAGAGAGACAGAGAGACAGATAGGAGAGAGACAGATAGGAGAGAGACAGAGACCGATAGGAGAGAGACAGAGAAAGATAGGAGAGAGACAGAGAGAGAGAGGAGAGAGACAGAGACCGATAGGAGAGAGACAGAGAGACCGATAGGAGAGAGACAGAGAGACCGATAGGAGAGAGACCGATAGGAGAGAGACAGAGAGACCGATAGGAGAGAGACAGAGAGACCGATAGGAGAGAGACAGAGAGACCGATAGGAGAGAGACAGAGAGACAGAGAGGAGAGAGACAGAGAGACAGATAGGAGAGAGACAGAGAGACCGATAGGAGAGAGACAGAGACCGATAGGAGAGAGACAGAGACCGATAGGAGAGAGACAGAGAGACCGATAGGAGAGAGACAGAGAGACCGATAGGAGAGAGACAGAGAGACCGATAGGAGAGAGACAGAGAGACCGATAGGAGAGAGACCGATAGGAGAGAGAGAGAGACCGATAGGAGGGAGACAGAGAGACCGATAGGAGAGAGACAGAGAGACCGATAGGAGAGAGACAGAGAGACCGATAGGAGAGAGACAGAGAGACCGATAGGAGAGAGACAGAGAGAACGATAGGAGAGAGACAGAGAGACAGATAGGAGAGAGACAGAGAGACCGATAGGAGAGAGACAGAGAGACCGATAGGAGAGAGACAGAGAGACCGATAGGAGAGAGACAGAGACCGATAGGAGAGAGACAGAGAGACCGATAGGAGAGAGACAGAGAGACCGATAGGAGAGAGACAGAGAGACCGATAGGAGAGAGAAAGAGAGACCGATAGGAGAGAGACAGAGAGACCGATAGGAGAGAGACAGAGAGACCGATAGGAGAGAGACAGAGAGACCGATAGGAGAGAGACAGAGAGACCGATAGGAGAGAGACAGAGAGACCGATAGGAGAGAGACAGAGAGACCGATAGGAGAGAGACAGAGAGACCGATAGGAGAGAGACAGAGAGACCGATAGGAGAGAGGGAGAGAGACCGATAGGAGAGAGACAGAGAGACCGATAGGAGGGAGACAGAGAGACCGATAGGAGAGAGACAGAGAGACCGATAGGAGAGAGACAGAGAGACAGATAGGAGAGAGACAGAGAGACCGATAGGAGAGAGACAGATAGGAGAGAGACAGAGAGACCGATAGGAGAGAGACAGAGAGAGAGAGGAGAGAGACAGAGACCGATAGGAGAGAGACAGAGAAAGATAGGAGAGAGACAGAGAGACCGATAGGAGAGAGACAGAGAGACCGATAGGAGAGAGACAGAGAGACCGATAGGAGAGAGACAGAGAGACCGATAGGAGAGAGACAGAGAGACCGATAGGAGAGAGACCGATAGGAGAGAGACAGAGAGACCGATAGGAGAGAGACAGAGAGACAGACAGGAGAGAGACAGAGAGACCGATAGACAGAGAGACAGATAGGAGAGAGACAGATAGGAGAGAGACAGAGACAGATAGGAGAGAGACAGATAGGAGAGAGACAGAGACAGATAGGAGAGAGACAGAGAGACCGATAGGAGAGAGACAGAGAGACCGATAGGAGAGAGACAGAGAGACCGATAGGAGAGAGACAGAGAGACAGATAGGAGAGAGACAGAGAGACAGATAGGAGAGAGACAGAGAGACAGATAGGAGAGAGACAGAGAGACCGATAGGAGAGACAGAGAGACCGATAGGAGAGAGACAGAGAGACCGATAGGAGAGAGACAGAGAGACAGAGAGGAGAGAGACAGAGACAGATAGGAGAGACAGATAGGAGAGAGACAGAGAGACCGATAGGAGAGAGACAGAGAGACCGAGAGAGACAGAGACCGATAGGAGAGAGACAGAGAGACCGAGAGAGACAGAGAGACCGATAGGAGAGAGACCGAGAGACCGATAGGAGAGAGACAGAGAGACCGATAGGAGAGAGACAGAGAGACCAATAGGAGAGAGACAGAGACAGATAGGAGAGAGACAGATAGGAGAGAGACAGATAGGAGAGAGACAGAGAGAGAGAGGAGAGAGACAAAGACCGATAGGAGAGAGACAGAGAAAGATAGGAGAGAGACAGAGAGACCGATAGGAGAGAGAAAGAGAGACCGAGAGAGACAGAGAGACCGATAGGAGAGAGACAGAGAGACCGATAGGAGAGAGACAGAGAGACCGATAGGAGAGAGACAGAGAGACCGAGAGAGACAGAGAGACCGATAGGAGAGAGACAGAGAGACCGATAGGAGAGAGACAGAGACAGATAGGAGAGAGACAGAGACAGATAGGAGAGAGACAGATAGGAGAGAGACAGATAGGAGAGAGACAGAGAGAGAGAGGAGAGAGACAAAGACCGATAGGAGAGAGACAGAGAAAGATAGGAGAGAGACAGAGAGACCGATAGGAGAGAGAAAGAGAGACCGATAGGAGAGAGACAGAGAGACCGATAGGAGAGAGACAGAGACCGATAGGAGAGAGACAGAGAGACCGATAGGAGAGAGAAAGAGAGACCGAGAGAGACAGAGAGACCGATAGGAGAGAGACAGAGAGACCGATAGGAGAGAGACATAGAGACCGATAGGAGAGAGACAGAGAGACCGAGAGAGACAGAGACCGATAGGAGAGAGACAGAGAGACCGATAGGAGAGAGACAGAGAGACCGATAGGAGAGAGACAGAGAGACAGAGAGGAGAGAGACAGAGACAGATAGGAGAGAGACAGATAGGAGAGAGACAGATAGGAGAGAGACAGAGAGAGAGAGGAGAGAGACGAAGACCGATAGGAGAGAGACAGAGAAAGATAGGAGAGAGACAGAGAGACCGATAGGAGAGAGACAGAGAGACCGATAGGAGAGAGACAGAGAGACCGATAGGAGAGAGACAGAGAGACCGATAGGAGAGAGACAGAGAGACCGATAGGAGAGAGACAGAGAGACCGATAGGAGAGAGACAGAGAGACCGATAGGAGAGAGACAGAGAGACCGATAGGAGAGAGACAGAGACCGATAGGAGAGAGACAGAGAGACCGATAGGAGAGAGACCGATAGGAGCGAGACAGAGAGACCGATAGGAGAGAGACAGAGAGACCGATAGGAGAGAGACAGAGAGACCGATAGGAGAGAGACAGAGAGACCGATAGGAGAGAGACAGAGAGACCGATAGGAGAGAGACAGAGCGACCGATAGGAGAGAGACAGAGAGACCGATAGGAGAGAGACAGAGAGACCGATAGGAGAGAGACAGAGAGACCGATAGGAGAGAGACAGAGAGACCGATAGGAGAGAGACAGAGAGACCGATAGGAGAGAGACAGAGAGACAGATAGGAGAGAGGGAGAGAGACCGATAGGAGAGAGACAGATAGGAGAGAGACAGAGAGACCGATAGGAGAGAGACAGAGAGAGAGAGGAGAGAGACAGAGACCGATAGGAGAGAGACAGAGAAAGATAGGAGAGAGACAGAGAGACCGATAGGAGAGAGACAGAGAGACCGATAGGAGAGAGACAGAGAGACCGATAGGAGAGAGACAGAGAGACCGATAGGAGAGAGACCGATAGGAGAGAGACAGAGAGACCGATAGGAGAGAGACAGAGAGACAGACAGGAGAGAGACAGAGAGACCGATAGACAGAGAGACCGATAGGAGAGAGACAGAGAGACCGATAGGAGAGAGACAGAGAGACCGATAGGAGAGAGACAGAGAGACCGATAGGAGAGAGACAGAGAGACCGATAGGAGAGAGACAGAGAGACCGATAGGAGAGAGACAGAGAGACAGATAGGAGAGAGACCGATAGGAGAGAGACAGAGAGACAGATAGGAGAGAGACAGATAGGAGAGAGACAGAGAGAGGAGAGAGACAGAGACCGATAGGAGAGAGACAGAGAAAGATAGGAGAGAGACAGAGAGACAGAGAGACCGATAGGAGAGAGACCGATAGGAGAGAGACAGAGAGACCGATAGGAGAGAGACCGATGGGAGAGAGACAGAGAGACCGATAGGAGAGAGACAGAGAGGAGAGAGACAGAGACAGATAGGAGAGAGACAGAGAGACCGATAGGAGAGAGACAGAGAGACCGATAGGAGAGAGACAGAGAGACCGATAGGAGAGAGACCGATAGGAGAGAGACAGAGAGACCGATAGGAGAGAGACAGAGAGACAGAGAGGAGAGAGACAGAGAGACAGAGAGGAGAGAGACAGAGACAGATAGGAGAGAGACAGATAGGAGAGACAGAGAGACCGATAGGAGAGAGACAGAGAGACCGATAGGAGAGAGACAGAGAGACCGATAGGAGAGAGACAGAGAGACCGATAGGAGAGAGACAGAGAGACCGATAGGAGAGAGACAGAGAGACCGATAGGAGAGAGACAGAGAGACCGATAGGAGAGAGACAGAGAGACCGATAGGAGAGAGACAGAGAGACCGATAGGAGAGAGACAGAGACCGATAGGAGAGAGACAGAGAGACCGATAGGAGAGAGACCGATAGGAGCGAGACAGAGAGACCGATAGGAGAGAGACAGAGAGACCGATAGGAGAGAGACAGAGAGACCGATAGGAGAGAGACAGAGAGACCGATAGGAGAGAGACAGAGAGACCGATAGGAGAGAGACAGAGCGACCGATAGGAGAGAGACAGAGAGACCGATAGGAGAGAGACCGATAGGAGAGAGACAGAGAGACCGATAGGAGAGAGACAGAGAGACAGACAGGAGAGAGACAGAGAGACCGATAGGAGAAAGAGAGAGACCGATAGGAGAGAGACAGAGAGACCGATAGGAGAGACAGAGAGACCGATAGGAGAGAGGGAGAGAGACCGATAGGAGAGAGACAGAGAGACAGATAGGAGAGAGACAGATAGGAGAGAGACAGAGACCGATAGAAGAGAGACAGAGAAAGATAGGAGAGAGACAGAGACCGATAGGAGAGAGACAGAGAGACCGATAGGAGAGAGACAGAGAGACCGATAGCAGAGAGACAGAGAGACCGATAGGAGAGAGACAGAGAGACCGATAGGAGAGAGACCGATAGGAGAGAGACAGAGAGACCGATAGGAGAGAGACAGAGAGACAGAGAGGAGAGAGACAGAGAGACAGAGAGGAGAGAGACAGAGACAGATAGGAGAGAGACAGATAGGAGAGACAGAGAGACCGATAGGAGAGAGACAGAGAGACCGATAGGAGAGAGACAGAGAGACCGATAGGAGAGAGACAGAGAGACCGATAGGAGAGAGACAGAGAGACCGATAGGAGAGAGACAGAGAGACCGATAGGAGAGAGACAGAGAGACCGATAGGAGAGAGACAGAGAGACCGATAGGAGAGAGACAGAGACCGATAGGAGAGAGACAGAGAGACCGATAGGAGAGAGACCGATAGGAGCGAGACAGAGAGACCGATAGGAGAGAGACAGAGAGACCGATAGGAGAGAGACAGAGAGACCGATAGGAGAGAGACAGAGAGACCGATAGGAGAGAGACAGAGAGACCGATAGGAGAGAGACAGAGCGACCGATAGGAGAGAGACAGAGAGACCGATAGGAGAGAGACCGATAGGAGAGAGACAGAGAGACCGATAGGAGAGAGACAGAGAGACAGACAGGAGAGAGACAGAGAGACCGATAGGAGAAAGAGAGAGACCGATAGGAGAGAGACAGAGAGACCGATAGGAGAGACAGAGAGACCGATAGGAGAGAGGGAGAGAGACCGATAGGAGAGAGACAGAGAGACAGATAGGAGAGAGACAGATAGGAGAGAGACAGAGACCGATAGAAGAGAGACAGAGAAAGATAGGAGAGAGACAGAGACCGATAGGAGAGAGACAGAGAGACCGATAGGAGAGAGACAGAGAGACCGATAGGAGAGAGACAGAGAGACCGATAGGAGAGAGACAGAGAGACCGATAGGAGAGAGACCGATAGGAGAGAGACAGAGAGACCGATAGGAGAGAGACAGAGAGACAGAGAGGAGAGAGACAGAGACAGATAGGAGAGAGACAGAGAGACCGATAGGAGAGAGACAGAGACCGATAGGAGAGAGACAGAGAGACCGATAGGAGAGAGACAGAGAGACCGATAGGAGAGAGACAGAGAGACCGATAGGAGAGAGACAGAGAGACCGATAGGAGAGAGACAGAGAGACCGATAGGAGAGAGACCGATAGGAGAGAGAGAGAGACCGATAGGAGGGAGACAGAGAGACCGATAGGAGAGAGACAGAGAGACCGATAGGAGAGAGACAGAGAGACCGATAGGAGAGAGACAGAGAGACCGATAGGAGAGAGACAGAGAGAACGATAGGAGAGAGACAGAGAGACAGATAGGAGAGAGACAGAGAGACCGATAGGAGAGAGACAGAGAGACCGATAGGAGAGAGACAGAGAGACCGATAGGAGAGAGACAGAGACCGATAGGAGAGAGACAGAGAGACCGATAGGAGAGAGACAGAGAGACCGATAGGAGAGAGACAGAGAGACCGATAGGAGAGAGAAAGAGAGACCGATAGGAGAGAGACAGAGAGACCGATAGGAGAGAGACAGAGAGACCGATAGGAGAGAGACAGAGAGACCGATAGGAGAGAGACAGAGAGACCGATAGGAGAGAGACAGAGAGACCGATAGGAGAGAGACAGAGAGACCGATAGGAGAGAGACAGAGAGACCGATAGGAGAGAGACAGAGAGACCGATAGGAGAGAGACAGAGAGACCGATAGGAGAGAGACAGAGAGACCGATAGGAGAGAGACAGAGAGACCGATAGGAGAGAGACAGAGAGACAGATAGGAGAGAGACAGAGAGGCCGATAGGAGAGAGACAGATAGGAGAGAGACAGAGAGACCGATAGGAGAGAGACAGAGAGAGAGAGGAGAGAGACAGAGACCGATAGGAGAGAGACAGAGAAAGATAGGAGAGAGACAGAGAGACCGATAGGAGAGAGACAGAGAGACCGATAGGAGAGAGACAGAGAGACCGATAGGAGAGAGACAGAGAGACCGATAGGAGAGAGACAGAGAGACCGATAGGAGAGAGACCGATAGGAGAGAGACAGAGAGACCGATAGGAGAGAGACAGAGAGACAGACAGGAGAGAGACAGAGAGGAGAGAGACAGAGAGACCGATAGGAGAGAGACAGAGAGACCGATAGGAGAGAGACAGAGAGACCGATAGGAGAGAGACAGAGAGGAGAGAGACAGAGAGACCGATAGGAGAGAGACAGAGAGGAGAGAGACAGAGAGACCGATAGGAGAGAGACAGAGAGACCGATAGGAGAGAGACAGAGAGACCGATAGGAGAGACAGAGAGACCGATAGGAGAGAGACAGAGAGACCGATAGGAGAGAGACAGAGAGACCGATAGGAGAGAGACAGAGAGACCGATAGGAGAGAGACAGAGACCGATAGGAGAGAGACAGAGACAGATAGGAGAGAGACAGAGAGACAGATAGGAGAGAGACAGAGAGACCGATAGGAGAGAGGGAGAGAGACCGATAGGAGAGAGACAGAGAGACAGATAGGAGAGAGACAGATAGGAGAGAGACAGAGACCGATAGGAGAGAGACAGAGAAAGATAGGAGAGAGACAGAGAGAGAGAGGAGAGAGACAGAGACCGATAGGAGAGAGACAGAGAGACCGATAGGAGAGAGACAGAGAGACCGATAGGAGAGAGACAGAGAGACCGATAGGAGAGAGACAGAGAGACCGATAGGAGAGAGACCGATAGGAGAGAGACAGAGAGACCGATAGGAGAGAGACAGAGAGACAGAGAGGAGAGAGACAGACACAGATAGGAGAGAGACAGAGAGACCGATAGGAGAGAGACAGAGACCGATAGGAGAGAGACAGAGAGACCGATAGGAGAGAGACAGAGAGACCGATAGGAGAGAGACAGAGAGACCGATAGGAGAGAGACAGAGAGACCGATAGGAGAGAGACAGAGAGACCGATAGGAGAGAGACAGAGAGACCGATAGGAGAGAGACAGAGAGACCGATAGGAGAGAGACAGAGAGACCGATAGGAGAGAGACAGAGAGACCGATAGGAGAGAGACAGAGAGACCGATAGGAGAGAGACCGATAGGAGAGAGAGAGAGACCGATAGGAGGGAGACAGAGAGACCGATAGGAGAGAGACAGAGAGACCGATAGGAGAGAGACAGAGAGACCGATAGGAGAGAGACAGAGAGACCGATAGGAGAGAGACAGAGAGACCGATAGGAGAGAGACAGAGAGAACGATAGGAGAGAGACAGAGAGACAGATAGGAGAGAGACAGAGAGACCGATAGGAGAGAGACAGAGAGACCGATAGGAGAGAGACAGAGAGACCGATAGGAGAGAGACAGAGACCGATAGGAGAGAGACAGAGAGACCGATAGGAGAGAGACAGAGAGACCGATAGGAGAGAGAAAGAGAGACCGATAGGAGAGAGACAGAGAGACCGATAGGAGAGAGACAGAGAGACCGATAGGAGAGAGACAGAGAGACCGATAGGAGAGAGACAGAGAGACCGATAGGAGAGAGACAGAGAGACCGATAGGAGAGAGACAGAGAGACCGATAGGAGAGAGACAGAGAGACCGATAGGAGAGAGACAGAGAGACCGATAGGAGAGAGACAGAGAGACCGATAGGAGGGAGACAGAGAGACCGATAGGAGAGAGACAGAGAGACCGATAGGAGAGAGACAGAGAGACAGATAGGAGAGAGACAGAGAGACCGATAGGAGAGAGACAGATAGGAGAGAGACAGAGAGACCGATAGGAGAGAGACAGAGAGAGAGAGGAGAGAGACAGAGACCGATAGGAGAGAGACAGAGAAAGATAGGAGAGAGACAGAGAGACCGATAGGAGAGAGACAGAGAGACCGATAGGAGAGAGACAGAGAGACCGATAGGAGAGAGACCGATAGGAGAGAGACAGAGAGACCGATAGGAGAGAGACAGAGAGACAGACAGGAGAGAGACAGAGAGACCGATAGACAGAGAGACAGATAGGAGAGAGACAGATAGGAGAGAGACAGAGACAGATAGGAGAGAGACAGAGACAGATAGGAGAGAGACAGAGACAGATAGGAGAGAGACAGAGAGACCGATAGGAGAGAGACAGAGAGACCGATAGGAGAGAGACAGAGAGACCGATAGGAGAGAGACAGAGAGACCGATAGGAGAGAGACAGAGAGACCGATAGGAGAGAGACAGAGAGACCGATAGGAGAGAGACAGAGAGACCGATAGGAGAGAGACAGAGAGACCGATAGGAGAGAGACAGAGAGACCGATAGGAGAGAGACAGAGAGACAGATAGGAGAGAGACCGATAGGAGAGAGACAGAGAGACAGATAGGAGAGAGACAGATAGGAGAGAGACAGATAGGAGAGAGACAGAGAGAGGAGAGAGACAGAGAGAGGAGAGAGACAGAGACCGATAGGAGAGAGACAGAGAAAGATAGGAGAGAGACAGAGAGACAGAGAGACCGATAGGAGAGAGACCGATAGGAGAGAGACAGAGAGACCGATAGGAGAGAGACCGATGGGAGAGAGACAGAGAGACCGATAGGAGAGAGACAGAGAGGAGAGAGACAGAGAGACCGATAGGAGAGAGACAGAGAGACCGATAGGAGAGAGACCGATAGGAGAGAGACAGAGAGACCGATAGGAGAGAGACCGATAGGAGAGAGACAGAGAGACCGATAGGAGAGAGACAGAGAGACCGATAGGAGAGAGACCGATAGGAGAGAGACAGAGAGACCGATAGGAGAGAGACAGAGAGACAGAGAGGAGAGAGACAGAGACAGATAGGAGAGAGACAGAGAGACCGATAGGAGAGAGACAGAGAGACCGATAGGAGAGAGACAGAGAGACCGATAGGAGAGAGACAGAGAGACCGATAGGAGAGAGACAGAAAGACCGATAGGAGAGAGACAGAGAGACCGATAGGAGAGAGACCGATAGGAGAGAGACAGAGAGACCGATAGGAGAGAGACAGAGAGACCGATAGGAGAGAGACAGAGAGACCGATAGGAGAGAGACAGAGAGACCGATAGGAGAGACAGAGAGACCGATAGGAGAGAGACAGAGAGACCGATAGGAGAGAGACAGAGAGACCGATAGGAGAGAGACAGAGACCGATAGGAGAGAGACAGAGACCGATAGGAGAGAGACAGAGAGACCGATAGGAGAGAGACAGAGAGACCGATAGGAGAGAGACAGAGAGACCGATAGGAGAGAGACAGAGACAGATAGGAGAGAGACAGAGAGACAGATAGGAGAGAGACAGAGAGACAGATAGGAGAGAGACAGATAGGAGAGAGACAGAGAAAGATAGGAGAGAGACAGAGAGACAGAGAGACCGATAGGAGAGAGACCGATAGGAGAGAGACAGAGAGACCGATAGGAGAGAGACCGATGGGAGAGAGACAGAGAGACCGATAGGAGAGAGACAGAGAGGAGAGAGACAGAGACAGATAGGAGAGAGACAGAGAGACCGATAGGAGAGAGACAGAGAGACCGATAGGAGAGAGACAGAGAGACCGATAGGAGAGAGACCGATAGGAGAGAGACAGAGAGACCGATAGGAGAGAGACAGAGAGACAGAGAGGAGAGAGACAGAGAGACAGAGAGGAGAGAGACAGAGACAGATAGGAGAGAGACAGATAGGAGAGACAGAGAGACCGATAGGAGAGAGACAGAGAGACCGATAGGAGAGAGACAGAGAGACCGATAGGAGAGAGACAGAGAGACCGATAGGAGAGAGACAGAGAGACCGATAGGAGAGAGACAGAGAGACCGATAGGAGAGAGACCGATAGGAGAGAGACAGAGAGACCGATAGGAGAGAGACAGAGAGACAGACAGGAGAGAGACAGAGAGACCGATAGGAGAAAGAGAGAGACCGATAGGAGAGAGACAGAGAGACCGATAGGAGAGACAGAGAGACCGATAGGAGAGAGGGAGAGAGACCGATAGGAGAGAGACAGAGAGACAGATAGGAGAGAGACAGATAGGAGAGAGACAGAGACCGATAGAAGAGAGACAGAGAAAGATAGGAGAGAGACAGAGACCGATAGGAGAGAGACAGAGAGACCGATAGGAGAGAGACAGAGAGACCGATAGGAGAGAGACAGAGAGACCGATAGGAGAGAGACAGAGAGACCGATAGGAGAGAGACCGATAGGAGAGAGACAGAGAGACCGATAGGAGAGAGACAGAGAGACAGAGAGGAGAGAGACAGAGACAGATAGGAGAGAGACAGAGAGACCGATAGGAGAGAGACAGAGACCGATAGGAGAGAGACAGAGAGACCGATAGGAGAGAGACAGAGAGACCGATAGGAGAGAGACAGAGAGACCGATAGGAGAGAGACAGAGAGACCGATAGGAGAGAGACAGAGAGACCGATAGGAGAGAGAGAGAGACCGATAGGAGGGAGAGAGAGACCGATAGGAGGGAGACAGAGAGACCGATAGGAGAGAGACAGAGAGACCGATAGGAGAGAGACAGAGAGACCGATAGGAGAGAGACAGAGAGACCGATAGGAGAGAGACAGAGAGACCGATAGGAGAGAGACAGAGAGACAGATAGGAGAGAGACAGAGAGACCGATAGGAGAGAGACAGAGAGACCGATAGGAGAGAGACAGAGAGACCGATAGGAGAGAGACAGAGACCGATAGGAGAGAGACAGAGAGACCGATAGGAGAGAGACAGAGAGACCGATAGGAGAGAGACAGAGAGACCGATAGGAGAGAGACAGAGAGACCGATAGGAGAGAGACAGAGAGACCGATAGGAGAGAGACAGAGAGACCGATAGGAGAGAGACAGAGAGACCGATAGGAGAGAGACAGAGAGACCGATAGGAGAGAGACAGAGAGACCGATAGGAGAGAGACAGAGAGACCGATAGGAGAGAGACAGAGAGACCGATAGGAGAGAGACAGAGAGACCGATAGGAGAGAGACAGAGAGACCGATAGGAGAGAGACAGAGAGACCGATAGGAGAGAGACAGAGAGACAGATAGGAGAGAGACAGAGAGACCGATAGGAGAGAGACAGATAGGAGAGAGACAGAGAGACCGATAGGAGAGAGACAGAGAGAGAGAGGAGAGAGACAGAGACCGATAGGAGAGAGACAGAGAAAGATAGGAGAGAGACAGAGAGACCGATAGGAGAGAGACAGAGAGACCGATAGGAGAGAGACAGAGAGACCGATAGGAGAGAGACAGAGAGACCGATAGGAGAGAGACCGATAGGAGAGAGACAGAGAGACCGATAGGAGAGAGACAGAGAGACAGACAGGAGAGAGACAGAGAGGAGAGAGACAGAGAGACCGATAGGAGAGAGACAGAGAGACCGATAGGAGAGAGACAGAGAGACCGATAGGAGAGAGACAGAGAGGAGAGAGACAGAGAGACCGATAGGAGAGAGACAGAGAGGAGAGAGACAGAGAGACCGATAGGAGAGAGACAGAGAGACCGATAGGAGAGAGACAGAGAGACCGATAGGAGAGACAGAGAGACCGATAGGAGAGAGACAGAGAGACCGATAGGAGAGAGACAGAGAGACCGATAGGAGAGAGACAGAGAGACCGATAGGAGAGAGACAGAGACAGATAGGAGAGAGACAGAGAGACAGATAGGAGAGAGACAGAGAGACCGATAGGAGAGAGGGAGAGAGACCGATAGGAGAGAGACAGAGAGACAGATAGGAGAGAGACAGATAGGAGAGAGACAGAGACCGATAGGAGAGAGACAGAGAAAGATAGGAGAGAGACAGAGAGAGAGAGGAGAGAGACAGAGACCGATAGGAGAGAGACAGAGAGACCGATAGGAGAGAGACAGAGAGACCGATAGGAGAGAGACAGAGAGACCGATAGGAGAGAGACAGAGAGACCGATAGGAGAGAGACCGATAGGAGAGAGACAGAGAGACCGATAGGAGAGAGACAGAGAGACAGAGAGGAGAGAGACAGACACAGATAGGAGAGAGACAGAGAGACCGATAGGAGAGAGACAGAGACCGATAGGAGAGAGACAGAGAGACCGATAGGAGAGAGACAGAGAGACCGATAGGAGAGAGACAGAGAGACCGATAGGAGAGAGACAGAGAGACCGATAGGAGAGAGACAGAGAGACCGATAGGAGAGAGACCGATAGGAGAGAGAGAGAGACCGATAGGAGGGAGACAGAGAGACCGATAGGAGAGAGACAGAGAGACCGATAGGAGAGAGACAGAGAGACCGATAGGAGAGAGACAGAGAGACCGATAGGAGAGAGACAGAGAGACCGATAGGAGAGAGACAGAGAGAACGATAGGAGAGAGACAGAGAGACAGATAGGAGAGAGACAGAGAGACCGATAGGAGAGAGACAGAGAGACCGATAGGAGAGAGACAGAGAGACCGATAGGAGAGAGACAGAGACCGATAGGAGAGAGACAGAGAGACCGATAGGAGAGAGACAGAGAGACCGATAGGAGAGAGACAGAGAGACCGATAGGAGAGAGAAAGAGAGACCGATAGGAGAGAGACAGAGAGACCGATAGGAGAGAGACAGAGAGACCGATAGGAGAGAGACAGAGAGACCGATAGGAGAGAGACAGAGAGACCGATAGGAGAGAGACAGAGAGACCGATAGGAGAGAGACAGAGAGACCGATAGGAGAGAGACAGAGAGACCGATAGGAGAGAGACAGAGAGACCGATAGGAGAGAGACAGAGAGACCGATAGGAGGGAGACAGAGAGACCGATAGGAGGGAGACAGAGAGACCGATAGGAGAGAGACAGAGAGACCGATAGGAGAGAGACAGAGAGACAGATAGGAGAGAGACAGAGAGACCGATAGGAGAGAGACAGATAGGAGAGAGACAGAGAGACCGATAGGAGAGAGACAGAGAGAGAGAGGAGAGAGACAGAGACCGATAGGAGAGAGACAGAGAAAGATAGGAGAGAGACAGAGAGACCGATAGGAGAGAGACAGAGAGACCGATAGGAGAGAGACAGAGAGACCGATAGGAGAGAGACAGAGAGACCGATAGGAGAGAGACCGATAGGAGAGAGACAGAGAGACCGATAGGAGAGAGACAGAGAGACAGACAGGAGAGAGACAGAGAGACCGATAGACAGAGAGACAGATAGGAGAGAGACAGATAGGAGAGAGACAGAGACAGATAGGAGAGAGACAGATAGGAGAGAGACAGAGACAGATAGGAGAGAGACAGAGAGACCGATAGGAGAGAGACAGAGAGACCGATAGGAGAGAGACAGAGAGACCGATAGGAGAGAGACAGAGAGACCGATAGGAGAGAGACAGAGAGACCGATAGGAGAGAGACAGAGAGACCGATAGGAGAGAGACAGAGAGACAGATAGGAGAGAGACCGATAGGAGAGAGACAGAGAGACAGATAGGAGAGAGACAGATAGGAGAGAGACAGATAGGAGAGAGACAGAGAGAGGAGAGAGACAGAGAGAGGAGAGAGACAGAGACCGATAGGAGAGAGACAGAGAAAGATAGGAGAGAGACAGAGAGACAGAGAGACCGATAGGAGAGAGACCGATAGGAGAGAGACAGAGAGACCGATAGGAGAGAGACCGATGGGAGAGAGACAGAGAGACCGATAGGAGAGAGACAGAGAGGAGAGAGACAGAGAGACCGATAGGAGAGAGACAGAGAGACCGATAGGAGAGAGACCGATAGGAGAGACAGAGAGACCGATAGGAGAGAGACCGATAGGAGAGAGACAGAGAGACCGATAGGAGAGAGACAGAGAGACCGATAGGAGAGAGACCGATAGGAGAGAGACAGAGAGACCGATAGGAGAGAGACAGAGAGACAGAGAGGAGAGAGACAGAGACAGATAGGAGAGAGACAGAGAGACCGATAGGAGAGAGACAGAGAGACCGATAGGAGAGAGACAGAGAGACCGATAGGAGAGAGACAGAGAGACCGATAGGAGAGAGACAGAGAGACCGATAGGAGAGAGACAGAGAGACCGATAGGAGAGAGACCGATAGGAGAGAGACAGAGAGACCGATAGGAGAGAGACAGAGAGACCGATAGGAGAGAGACAGAGACCGATAGGAGAGAGACAGAGAGACCGATAGGAGAGACAGAGAGACCGATAGGAGAGAGACAGAGAGACCGATAGGAGAGAGACAGAGAGACCGATAGGAGAGAGACAGAGAGACCGATAGGAGAGAGACAGAGAGACCGATAGGAGAGAGACAGAGACCGATAGGAGAGAGACAGAGAGACCGATAGGAGAGAGACAGAGAGACCGATAGGAGAGAGACAGAGAGACCGATAGGAGAGAGACAGAGACATATAGGAGAGAGACAGAGAGACAGATAGGAGAGAGACAGAGAGACAGATAGGAGAGAGACAGATAGGAGAGACAGAGACCGATAGGAGAGAGACAGAGAGACCGATAGGAGAGAGACCGATAGGAGAGAGACAGAGAGACCGATAGGAGAGAGACAGAGAGACAGAGAGGAGAGAGACAGAGACAGATAGGAGAGAGACAGATAGGAGAGAGACAGAGAGACCGATAGGAGAGAGACAGAGAGACCGATAGGAGAGAGACAGAGAGACCGATAGGAGAGAGACAGAGAGACCGATAGGAGAGAGACAGAGAGACCGATAGGAGAGAGACAGAGAGACCGATAGGAGAGAGACCGATAGGAGAGAGACAGAGAGACCGATAGGAGAGAGACAGAGAGACAGACAGGAGAGAGACCGATAGGAGAGAGACAGAGAGACCGATAGGAGAGAGACAGAGAGACCGATAGGAGAGAGACAGAGAGACCGATAGGAGAGAGACAGAGAGACAGACAGGAGAGAGACCGATAGGAGAGAGACAGAGAGACCGATAGGAGAGAGACAGAGAGACCGATAGGAGAGAGACCGATAGGAGAGAGACAGAGAGACCGATAGGAGAGAGACAGAGAGACCGATAGGAGAGAGACAGAGACCGATAGGAGAGAGACAGAGAGACCGATAGGAGAGAGACAGAGAGACCGATAGGAGAGAGACAGAGAGACCGATAGGAGAGAGACAGAGAGACCGATAGGAGAGAGACAGAGACAGATAGGAGAGAGACAGAGAGACAGATAGGAGAGAGACAGATAGGAGAGAGACAGAGACCGATAGGAGAGAGACAGAGAAAGATAGGAGAGACAGAGAGAGAGAGGAGAGAGACAGAGACCGATAGGAGAGAGACAGAGAGACCGATAGGAGAGAGACAGAGAGACCGATAGGAGAGAGACAGAGAGACCGATAGGAGAGAGACCGATAGGAGAGAGACAGAGAGGAGAGAGACAGAGACAGATAGGAGAGAGACAGAGAGACCGATAGGAGAGAGACAGAGACCGATAGGAGAGAGACAGAGACCGATAGGAGAGAGACAGAGAGACCGATAGGAGAGAGACAGAGAGACCGATAGGAGAGAGACAGAGAGACCGATAGGAGAGACAGAGACAGATAGGAGAGAGACAGAGAGACAGATAGGAGAGAGACAGAGAGACAGATAGGAGAGAGACAGAGAGACAGATAGGAGAGAGACAGATAGGAGAGAGACAGAGACCGATAGGAGAGAGACAGAGAAAGATAGGAGAGACAGAGAGAGAGAGGAGAGAGACAGAGACCGATAGGAGAGAGACAGAGAGACCGATAGGAGAGAGACAGAGAGACCGATAGGAGAGAGACAGAGAGACCGATAGCAGAGAGACCGATAGGAGAGAGACAGAGAGACCGATAGGAGAGAGACAGAGAGACAGAGAGGAGAGAGACAGAGACAGATAGGAGAGAGACAGAGAGACCGATAGGAGAGAGACAGAGACCGATAGGAGAGAGACAGAGACAAATATGAGATAGACAGAGAGACCGATAGGAGAGAGACAGAGAGACCGATAGGAGAGAGACAGAGAGACCGATAGGAGAGAGACAGAGAGACAGATAGGAGAGAGACAGAGAGACCGATAGGAGAGAGACAGAGAGACCGATAGGAGAGAGACAGAGAGACAGATAGGAGAGAGACAGATAGGAGAGAGACAGAGAGACCGATAGGAGAGAGACAGAGAGACCGATAGGAGAGAGACAGAGAGACCGATAGGAGAGAGACAGAGAGACAGATAGGAGAGAGACAGAGAGACCGATAGGAGAGAGACAGAGAGACCGATAGGAGAGAGACAGAGAGACCGATAGGAGAGAGACAGAGAGACCGATAGGAGAGAGACAGAGAGACCGATAGGAGAGAGACAGAGACCGATAGGAGAGAGACAGAGAGACCGATAGGAGAGAGACAGAGAGACCGATAGGAGAGAGACAGAGAGACCGATAGGAGAGAGACAGAGAGACAGATAGGAGAGAGACAGAGAGACCGATAGGAGAGAGACAGAGAGACCGATAGGAGAGAGACAGAGAGACCGATAGGAGAGAGACAGAGAGACCGATAGGAGAGAGACAGAGAGACCGATAGGAGAGAGACAGAGAGACAGATAGGAGAGAGGGAGAGAGACAGAGAGACAGATAGGAGAGAGACCGATAGGAGAGAGACAGATAGGAGAGAGACAGAGAGAGAGAGGAGAGAGGAGAGAGACAAAGACCGATAGGAGAGAGACAGAGAAAGATAGGAGAGAGACAGAGAGACCGATAGGAGAGAGAAAGAGAGACCGATAGGAGAGAGACCGATAGGTGAGAGACAGAGAGACCGATAGGAGAGAGACAGAGAGACCGATAGGAGAGAGACAGAGAGACTGATAGGAGAGAGACAGAGAGACCGATAGGAGAGAGACAGAGAGACAGATAGGAGAGAGACAGAGAGACCGATAGGAGAGAGACAGAGAGACCGATAGGAGAGAGACAGAGAGACCGATAGGAGAGAGACAGAGAGACCGATAGGAGAGAGACAGAGAGACCGATAGGAGAGAGACAGAGAGACAGAGAGGAGAGAGACAGAGACAGATAGGAGAGAGACAGATAGGAGAGAGACAGATAGGAGAGACAGAGAGAGATAGGAGAGAGACAGAGAAAGATAGGAGAGAGACAGAGAGACCGATAGGAGAGAGACAGAGAGACCGATAGGAGAGAGACAGAGAGACCGATAGGAGAGAGACAGAGAGACCGATAGGAGAGAGACAGAGAGACCGATAGGAGAGAGACAGAGAGACCGATAGGAGAGAGACAGAGAGACCGATAGGAGAGAGACAGAGAGACCGATAGGAGAGAGACAGAGAGACCGATAGGAGAGAGACAGAGAGACAGAGAGGAGAGAGACAGATAGGAGAGAGACAGAGAGACCGATAGGAGAGAGACAGAGAGACCGAGAGAGACAGAGAGACCGATAGGAGAGAGACAGAGAGACCGAGAGAGACAGAGAGACCGATAGGAGAGAGACAGAGAGACCGATAGGAGAGAGACAGAGAGACCGATAGGAGAGAGACAGAGAGACCGATGACAGAGAGACCAATAGGAGAGAGACAGAGACAGATAGGAGAGAGACAGATAGGAGAGAGACAGATAGGAGACAGAGAGAGAGAGGAGAGAGACAAAGACCGATA
Source organism: Coregonus lavaretus (assembly GCF_964263955.1). Taxonomy (NCBI): domain Eukaryota; kingdom Metazoa; phylum Chordata; class Actinopteri; order Salmoniformes; family Salmonidae; genus Coregonus; species Coregonus lavaretus. The sequence continues at coordinate 64,991 of NW_028164787.1, forward strand.
GGAGAGAGACAGAGAAAGATAGGAGAGAGACAGAGAGACCGATAGGAGAGAGAAAGAGAGACCGAGAGAGACAGAGAGACCGATAGGAGAGAGACAGAGAGACCGATAGGAGAGAGACAGAGAGACCGATAGGAGAGAGACAGAGAGACCGAGAGAGACAGAGAGACCGATAGGAGAGAGACAGAGAGACCGATAGGAGAGAGACAGAGAGACCGATAGGAGAGAGACAGAGAGACAGAGAGGAGAGAGACAGATAGGAGAGAGACAGATAGGAGAGAGACAGATAGGAGAGAGACAGAGAGAGAGAGGAGAGAGACAAAGACCGATAGGAGAGAGACAGAGAAAGATAGGAGAGAGAAAGAGAGACCGATAGGAGAGAGAAAGAGAGACCGATAGGAGAGAGACAGAGAGACCGATAGGAGAGAGACAGAGAGACAGAGAGAGACAGAGAGACCGATAGGAGAGAGACAGAGAGACCGAGAGAGACAGAGAGACCGATAGGAGAGAGACAGAGAGACCGAGAGAGACAGAGAGACCGATAGGAGAGAGACAGAGAGACAGATAGGAGAGAGACAGAGAGACCGATGACAGAGAGACCAATAGGAGAGAGACAGAGACAGATAGGAGAGAGACAGATAGGAGAGAGACAGATAGGAGACAGAGAGAGAGAGGAGAGAGACAAAGACCGATAGGAGAGAGACAGAGAAAGATAGGAGAGAGACAGAGAGACCGATAGGAGAGAGAAAGAGAGACCGAGAGAGACAGAGAGACCGATAGGAGAGAGACAGAGAGACCGATAGGAGAGAGACAGAGAGACCGATAGGAGAGAGACAGAGAGGAGAGAGACAGAGACAGATAGGAGAGAGACAGATAGGAGAGAGACAGAGAGACCGATAGGAGAGAGACAGAGAGACCGAGAGAGACAGAGAGACCGATAGGAGAGAGACAGAGAGACCGATAGGAGAGAGACAGAGAGACCGATAGGAGGGAGACAGAGAGACCGATAGGAGAGAGACAGAGAGACCGATAGGAGAGAGACAGAGAGACCGATAGGAGAGAGACAGAGAGACCGATAGGAGAGACAGAGAGACCGATAGGAGAGAGACAGAGAGACCGATAGGAGAGAGGGAGAGAGACAGATAGGAGAGAGACAGATAGGAGAGAGACAGAGAGACAGATAGGAGAGAGGGAGAGAGACAGATAGGAGAGAGACAGATAGGAGAGAGACAGAGAGACCGATAGGAGAGAGACAGAGACAGATAGGAGAGAGACAGATAGGAGAGAGACAGATAGGAGACAGAGAGAGAGAGGAGAGAGACAAAGACCGATAGGAGAGAGACAGAGAAAGATAGGAGAGAGACAGAGAGACCGATAGGAGAGAGAAAGAGAGACCGAGAGAGACAGAGAGACCGATAGGAGAGAGACAGAGAGACCGATAGGAGAGAGACAGAGAGACCGATAGGAGAGAGACAGAGAGACCGATAGGAGAGAGACAGAGAGACCGATAGGAGAGAGACCGATAGGAGAGAGACAGAGAGACAGACAGGAGAGAGACAGAGAGACCGATAGACAGAGAGACAGATAGGAGAGAGACAGATAGGAGAGAGACCGATAGGAGAGAGACAGAGAGACCGATAGGAGAGAGACAGAGAGACCGATAGGAGAGAGACGGAGAGACCGATAGGAGAGAGACAGAGAGACCGATAGGAGAGAGACAGAGAGACCGATAGGAGAGAGACAGAGAGACCGATAGGAGAGAGACAGAGAGACCGATAGGAGAGAGACAGAGAGACCGATAGGAGAGAGACAGAGAGACAGATAGGAGAGAGACCGATAGGAGAGAGACAGAGAGACAGATAGGAGAGAGACAGATAGGAGAGAGACAGAGAGAGGAGAGAGACAGAGACCGATAGGAGAGAGACAGAGAAAGATAGGAGAGAGACAGAGAGACCGATAGGAGAGAGACCGATAGGAGAGAGACAGAGAGACCGATAGGAGAGAGACCGATGGGAGAGAGACAGAGAGACCGATAGGAGAGAGACAGAGAGGAGAGAGACAGAGACAGATAGGAGAGAGACAGAGAGACCGATAGGAGAGAGACAGAGAGACCGATAGGAGAGAGACAGAGAGACCGATAGGAGAGAGACAGAGAGACCGATAGGAGAGAGACAGAGAGACAGAGAGGAGAGAGACAGAGACAGAGAGACCGATAGGAGAGAGACAGAGAGACCGATAGGAGAGAGACAGAGAGACCGATAGGAGAGAGACAGAGAGACCGATAGGAGAGAGACAGAGAGACAGAGAGGAGAGAGACAGAGACAGAGAGACCGATAGGAGAGAGACAGAGAGACCGATAGGAGAGAGACAGAGAGACCGATAGGAGAGAGACAGAGAGACCGATAGGAGAGAGACAGAGAGACCGATAGGAGAGAGACAGAGAGACCGATAGGAGAGAGACAGAGAGACCGATAGGAGAGAGACCGATAGGAGAGAGACAGAGAGACCGATAGGAGAGAGACCGATAGGAGAGAGACAGAGAGACCGATAGGAGAGAGACAGAGAGACCGATAGGAGAGAGACAGAGAGACCGATAGGAGAGAGACCGAGAGACAGATAGGAGAGAGACAGAGAGACAGATAGGAGAGAGACAGAGAGACCAATAGGAGAGAGACAGAGAGACAGATAGGAGAGAGACAGATAGGAGAGAGACAGAGAGACCGATAGGAGAGAGACAGAGAGACAGAGAGACCGATAGGAGAGAGACAGAGAGGAGACAGAGAGGAGAGAGACAGAGAGACAGATAGGAGAGAGACAGATAGAGACAGAGAGACAGATAGGAGAGAGACAGAGACCGATAGGAGAGAGACAGAGACCGATAGGAGAGAGACAGAGAGACCGATAGGAGAGAGACCGAGACCGATAGGAGAGAGACAGAGAGACCGATAGGAGAGAGACAGAGAGACCGATAGGAGAGAGACAGAGAGACCGATAGGAGAGAGACAGAGAGACCGATAGGAGAGAGACAGAGAGACAGATAGGAGAGAGACCGATAGGAGAGAGACAGAGAGACAGATAGGAGAGAGACAGATAGGAGAGAGACAGAGAGAGGAGAGAGACAGAGACCGATAGGAGAGAGACAGAGAAAGATAGGAGAGAGACAGAGAGACCGATAGGAGAGAGACCGATAGGAGAGAGACAGAGAGACCGATAGGAGAGAGACCGATGGGAGAGAGACAGAGAGACCGATAGGAGAGAGACAGAGAGGAGAGAGACAGAGACAGATAGGAGAGAGACAGAGAGACCGATAGGAGAGAGACAGAGAGACCGATAGGAGAGAGACAGAGAGACCGATAGGAGAGAGACAGAGAGACCGATAGGAGAGAGACAGAGAGACAGAGAGGAGAGAGACAGAGACAGAGAGACCGATAGGAGAGAGACAGAGAGACCGATAGGAGAGAGACAGAGAGACCGATAGGAGAGAGACAGAGAGACCGATAGGAGAGAGACAGAGAGACCGATAGGAGAGAGACAGAGAGACCGATAGGAGAGAGACAGAGAGACCGATAGGAGAGAGACCGATAGGAGAGAGACAGAGAGACCGATAGGAGAGAGACCGATAGGAGAGAGACAGAGAGACCGATAGGAGAGAGACAGAGAGACCGATAGGAGAGAGACAGAGAGACCGATAGGAGAGAGACCGAGAGACAGATAGGAGAGAGACAGAGAGACAGATAGGAGAGAGACAGAGAGACCAATAGGAGAGAGACAGAGAGACAGATAGGAGAGAGACAGATAGGAGAGAGACAGAGAGACCGATAGGAGAGAGACAGAGAGACAGAGAGACCGATAGGAGAGAGACAGAGAGGAGACAGAGAGGAGAGAGACAGAGAGACAGATAGGAGAGAGACAGATAGAGACAGAGAGACAGATAGGAGAGAGACAGAGACCGATAGGAGAGAGACAGAGACCGATAGGAGAGAGACAGAGAGACCGATAGGAGAGAGACAGAGAGACCGATAGGAGAGAGACAGAGAGACCGATAGGAGAGAGACAGAGAGACCGATAGGAGAGAGACAGAGAGACCGATAGGAGAGAGACAGAGAGACCGATAGGAGAGAGACAGAGAGACAGATAGGAGAGAGACCGATAGGAGAGAGACAGAGAGACAGATAGGAGAGAGACAGATAGGAGAGAGACAGAGAGACCAATAGGAGAGAGACAGAGAGACAGATAGGAGAGAGACAGATAGGAGAGAGACAGAGAGACCGATAGGAGAGAGACAGAGAGACAGAGAGACCGATAGGAGAGAGACAGAGAGGAGACAGAGAGGAGAGAGACAGAGAGACAGATAGGAGAGAGACAGATAGAGACAGAGAGACAGATAGGAGAGAGACAGAGACCGATAGGAGAGAGACAGAGACCGATAGGAGAGAGACAGAGAGACCGATAGGAGAGAGACAGAGAGACCGATAGGAGAGAGACAGAGAGACCGATAGGAGAGAGACAGAGAGACCGATAGGAGAGAGACAGAGAGACCGATAGGAGAGAGACAGAGAGACCGATAGGAGAGAGACAGAGAGACAGATAGGAGAGAGACCGATAGGAGAGAGACAGAGAGACAGATAGGAGAGAGACAGATAGGAGAGAGACAGAGAGAGGAGAGAGACAGAGACCGATAGGAGAGAGACAGAGAAAGATAGGAGAGAGACAGAGAGACCGATAGGAGAGAGACAGAGAGACCGATAGGAGAGAGACAGAGAGACCGATAGGAGAGAGACCGAGAGACAGATAGGAGAGAGACAGAGAGACAGATAGGAGAGAGACAGAGAGACCAATAGGAGAGAGACAGAGAGACAGATAGGAGAGAGACAGATAGGAGAGAGACAGAGAGACCGATAGGAGAGAGACAGAGAGACAGAGAGACCGATAGGAGAGAGACAGAGAGGAGACAGAGAGGAGAGAGACAGAGAGACAGATAGGAGAGAGACAGATAGAGACAGAGAGACAGATAGGAGAGAGACAGAGACCGATAGGAGAGAGACAGAGACCGATAGGAGAGAGACAGAGAGACCGATAGGAGAGAGACAGAGAGACCGATAGGAGAGAGACAGAGAGACCGATAGGAGAGAGACAGAGAGACCGATAGGAGAGAGACAGAGAGACAGAGAGGAGAGAGACAGAGACAGAGAGACCGATAGGAGAGAGACAGAGAGACCGATAGGAGAGAGACAGAGAGACAGATAGGAGAGAGACAGATAGGAGAGAGACAGAGAGACCAATAGGAGAGAGACAGAGAGACAGATAGGAGAGAGACAGATAGGAGAGAGACAGAGAGACCGATAGGAGAGAGACAGAGAGACAGAGAGACCGATAGGAGAGAGACAGAGAGGAGACAGAGAGGAGAGAGACAGAGAGACAGATAGGAGAGAGACAGATAGAGACAGAGAGACAGATAGGAGAGAGACAGAGACCGATAGGAGAGAGACAGAGACCGATAGGAGAGAGACAGAGAGACCGATAGGAGAGAGACAGAGAGACCGATAGGAGAGAGACAGAGAGACCGATAGGAGAGAGACAGAGAGACCGATAGGAGAGAGACAGAGAGACCGATAGGAGAGAGACAGAGAGACCGATAGGAGAGAGACAGAGAGACAGATAGGAGAGAGACCGATAGGAGAGAGACAGAGAGACAGATAGGAGAGAGACAGATAGGAGAGAGACAGAGAGAGGAGAGAGACAGAGACCGATAGGAGAGAGACAGAGAAAGATAGGAGAGAGACAGAGAGACCGATAGGAGAGAGACCGATAGGAGAGAGACAGAGAGACCGATAGGAGAGAGACCGATGGGAGAGAGACAGAGAGACCGATAGGAGAGAGACAGAGAGGAGAGAGACAGAGACAGATAGGAGAGAGACAGAGAGACCGATAGGAGAGAGACAGAGAGACCGATAGGAGAGAGACAGAGAGACCGATAGGAGAGAGACAGAGAGACCGATAGGAGAGAGACAGAGAGACAGAGAGGAGAGAGACAGAGACAGAGAGACCGATAGGAGAGAGACAGAGAGACCGATAGGAGAGAGACAGAGAGACCGATAGGAGAGAGACAGAGAGACCGATAGGAGAGAGACAGAGAGACAGAGAGGAGAGAGACAGAGACAGAGAGACCGATAGGAGAGAGACAGAGAGACCGATAGGAGAGAGACAGAGAGACCGATAGGAGAGAGACAGAGAGACCGATAGGAGAGAGACAGAGAGACCGATAGGAGAGAGACAGAGAGACCGATAGGAGAGAGACAGAGAGACCGATAGGAGAGAGACCGATAGGAGAGAGACAGAGAGACCGATAGGAGAGAGACCGATAGGAGAGAGACAGAGAGACCGATAGGAGAGAGACAGAGAGACCGATAGGAGAGAGACAGAGAGACCGATAGGAGAGAGACCGAGAGACAGATAGGAGAGAGACAGAGAGACAGATAGGAGAGAGACAGAGAGACCAATAGGAGAGAGACAGAGAGACAGATAGGAGAGAGACAGATAGGAGAGAGACAGAGAGACCGATAGGAGAGAGACAGAGAGACAGAGAGACCGATAGGAGAGAGACAGAGAGGAGACAGAGAGGAGAGAGACAGAGAGACAGATAGGAGAGAGACAGATAGAGACAGAGAGACAGATAGGAGAGAGACAGAGACCGATAGGAGAGAGACAGAGACCGATAGGAGAGAGACAGAGAGACCGATAGGAGAGAGACCGAGACCGATAGGAGAGAGACAGAGAGACCGATAGGAGAGAGACAGAGAGACCGATAGGAGAGAGACAGAGAGACCGATAGGAGAGAGACAGAGAGACCGATAGGAGAGAGACAGAGAGACAGATAGGAGAGAGACAGAGAGACAGATAGGAGAGAGACAGAGAGACCGATAGGAGAGAGACAGAGAGACCGATAGGAGAGAGACAGAGAGACCGATAGGAGAGAGACAGAGAGACCGATAGGAGAGAGACAGAGAGACCGATAGGAGAGAGACAGAGAGACAGATAGGAGAGAGACAGAGAGACCGATAGGAGAGAGACAGAGAGACCGATAGGAGAGAGACCGATAGGAGAGAGACCGATAGGAGAGAGACAGAGAGACCGATAGGAGAGAGACAGAGAGACAGATAGGAGAGAGACAGAGAGACCGATAGGAGAGAGACAGAGAGACCGATAGGAGAGAGACCGATAGGAGAGAGACAGATAGGAGAGAGACAGAGAGACCGATAGGAGAGAGACCGAGAGACCGATAGGAGAGAGACCGAGAGACCGATAGGAGAGAGACAGAGAGACCGATAGGAGAGAGACAGAGAGACCGATAGGAGAGAGACAGAGAGACCGATAGGAGAGAGACAGAGACCGATAGAAAGATATAGATATAGATATATGGATGGAGATAGGGTGTTGCAGGTGTATCTACCTTGCAGAGGAGCACATGGAGCATGGGGTGCTCAAACACTGAGTGGCGCTGGAAGTGGTTGACCTGCTGTCCACAGGCGGTGCAGTCTATTCGCTCCTCCAGAGTGGTATCTGGACAAACACACAGAGGAAGGCCGAGAGACCAGCATGTGGTTTACATCCAACATCCCAAACTGATGGATTTCATTAAACTGCCAGCAGTTCTGATTATCAGGCTGTAGGAACACCCTTTCCTGGTCAAAACCTTGCTTAAAAAAAACAATGGGAGCGTTCAAACAGTTTGCAGGTGTTTCTCTGACTATCCACTGGTTAGTAGCAGTGTGATATACACAGAGGACACCCACCTGTCTTTTACTCAGAGGTCCACCCTGAGCTTGTGTGTGTGGGTCATGTCCGAGTACCCGTAATTGCGTTCCAAATAGTAGGTATTTTGGGTACGCGAAACAAGTTTTATAGTATGTGAAATGTATAAAATTGAGTACGCTTTAAATGCCATTGAAGTAAGAAATAGGTAAGCCAGAGTTCAGACACGGCCTGTGTGTGAGAGACACTAACCTGTCTTTTTCCTTGAGAGGTCCACTCTGAGCTTCATGGCTCCTCTGCTCTCCTTGTTATCACTCCCAGCGGGAGGCCGTACCACCAACATGCCTGAATTATGGGACAGGCACTTAGAGTTTATCCCAAATATCACCCTATTCCCTATATAGTGCACTACTTTAGACCAGAGAATGGCACCCTATTCCCTATATAGTGCACTACTTTAGACCAGAGAATGGCACCCTATTCCCTATATAGTGCACTACTTTTGACCAGCGCCCATAACTCTCAACAACTGCTCTTTCACCACCACATAAACCTTGAATATGAACTCAGAATAGACCAGCAAAAACATTATTATCCACAAAGTCTGGAAATGCACCTTTTGGCTCCACAATGATATGAAGAGGCATTAAAACATGGTCTAGAGGTAGCCCTTACCATCTGAGGGGTTGTCAGAGGCACCATCTTCCTGTCCACTCCCATCCGAGGTGGCAGACTCATTCCCTCCGGTGTGCTTGGCTGCGACAGCAGGCTTCCTCTTGGTGTGAGAAGGGGAGGGTCTCTCGGTGTCTGAGATCCCAGGCTGAGGAGTAAACAGCTATCATGAGAGTCTATTAAAAAGCCTTAGAATAGACCCTGAGTGATCGTATTGTCCTGTTATCTGCCACAGCAGCGACAGTCTGGCTGGGTCCCAAATGGCACCCTATTCCCTACATAGTGCACTACTGGTAAAACACTAATGTTTGTGCCCAGGTGGACACCTTTGAAAAAAGTGAGCAGGGAAATAGAATCCATCATCATTTGGTCTGTTATCTGATGTTGACCTACCTCCACCTCCTCCATCATCATTTGGTCTGTTATCTGATGTTGACCTACCTCCACCTCCTCCGTCATCATTTGGTCTGTTATCTGATGTTGACCTACTTCCTTCATCATTTGGTCTGTAGTTTCAGATGAGGCCATTTTACCTGCCAACAACAAGAAATCCCACTGTTAGGTCTGAAATTATACAATTAAAAAGGGCGGGGGGGGGGACTAAATTAGCATCAGAATACAGGCTCTTTCCTTTTAAGTAAAAGTTATCAACTTCAAAAGAACACTCAGAAGCAAAACAACCTGATGTTGATCAAGGCTTTGTCCCAAACGACACCCTATTCCGTGGTCAAATGTAGTGTACTATTTAGGGAATAGGGCACGATTTCGGATGCACACTTAGATACAGTTGAAGTCGGAAGTTGACATACACTTCAGCCAAATACATTTCAACTCAGTGTTTCACAATTCCTGACATTTAATCCCAGTAAAAATGTCCTGTCTTAGGTCAGTTAGGATCACCACTTTATTTTAAGAATGTGAAATGTCCGAATAATAGTAGAGATAATGATTTATTTCAGCTTTTATTTCTTTCATCACATTCCCAGTGGGTCAGAAGTTTACATACACTCAATTAGTATTGGTAGCATTGCCTTTAAAATTGTTTAACTTGGGTCAAACGTTTCAGGTAGCCTTCCACAAAAAGTGAATTTTGGCCCATTCCTCCTGACAGAGCTGGTGTAACTGAGTCAGGTTTGTAGGCCTCCTTGCTCGCATACGCTTTTTCAGTTCTGCCAACAAATTTTCTATAGGATTGAGGTCAGGGATTTGTGATGGCCACTCCAATACCTTGACTTTGTTGTCCTTACGGCATTTTGCCACAACTTTGGAAGTATGCTTGGGGTCATTGTCCATTTGGAAGACCCATTTGCGACCAAGCTTTAACTTAATGACTGATGTCTTGAGATGTTGCTTCAATATGTCCACATAATTTTCCTTCCTCATGATGCCATCTATTTTGTGAAGTGCGCCAGACCCTCCTGCAGCAAAGTACCCCCACAGCATGATGCTGCCACCCACGTGCTTCACGGTTGGGATGGTGTTCTTCGGCTTGCAAGCCACCCCTTTTTTCCTCCAAACATAACGATGGTCATTATGACCAAACAGTTCTATTTTTGTTTAATCAGACCAGAGGACATTTCTCCAAAAATTACGATATTTGTCCCCATGTGCAGTTGCAAACCGTAGTCTGGCTTTTTTTATGTCGGTTTTGGAGCCGTGGCTTCTTCCTTGCTGAGCGGCCTTTCAGGTTATGTCGATATAGGACTCGTTTTACTGTGGATATAGATACTTTTGTACCTGTTTCCTCCAGCATCTTCACAAGGTCCTTTGCTGTTGTTCTGGGATTGATTTGCACTTTTCGCACCAAAGTACGTTTATCTCTAGGAGACAGAACGCGTCTCCTTCCTGAGCGGTATGACGGCTGCGTGGTCCCATGATGTTTATACTTGCATACTATTGTTTGTACAGATGAACGTGGTACCTTCAGGCGTTTGGAAATTGCTCCAAAGGATGAACCAGAGTTGTGGAGGTCTACAATTGTTTTGCTGAGGTCTTGGCGGATTTCTTTTGATTTTCCCATGATGTCAAGCAAAGAGGCACTGAGTTTGAAGGTAGGCCTTGAAATACATCCACAGGTACACCTCCAATTGACTCAAATGATGTCAATTAGCCTATCAGAAGCTTCTAAAGCCATGACATCATTTTCTGGAATTGTACAAGCTGTTTAAAGGCACAGTCAACTTAGTGTATGTAAACTTCTGACCCACTGGAATTGTGAAACAATGAATTATAAGTGAAATAATCTGTCTGTAAACAATTGTTGGAAAAATTACTTGTGTCACGCACAAAGTAGATGTCCTAACCGACTTGCAAAACTATAGTTTGCTAACAAGAAATTTGTGGAGTGGTTGAAAAACGAGTTTTAATGACTCCAACCTAAGTGTATATAAACTTCTGACCAATGGTACAGCCCATCAGCACCAATGGTACAGTCCATCAGCACCAATGGTACAGCCCATCAGCACCAATGGTACAGCCCATCAGCACCAATGGTACAGCCCATCAGCACCAATGGTACAGTCCATCAGCACCAATGGTACAGCCCATCAGCACCAATGGTACAGTCCATCAGCACCAATGGTACAGCGCATCAGCACCAATGGTACAGCGCATCAGCACCAATGGTACAGCCCATCAGCACCAATGGTACAGCCCATCAGCACCAATGGTACAGCCCATCAGCACCAATGGTACAGCCCATCAGCACCAATGGTACAGCCCATCAGCACCAATGGTACAGCCCATCAGCACCAATGGTACACCCCATCAGCACCAATGGTACAGCCCATCAGCACCAATGGTACAGCGCATCAGCACCAATGGTACAGTCCATCAGCACCAATGGTACAGTCCATCAGCACCAATGGTACAGTCCATCAGCACCAATGGTACAGCGCATCAGCACCAATGGTACAGCGCATCAGCACCAATGGTACAGCCCATCAGCACCAATGGTACAGCGCATCAGCACCAATGGTACAGTCCATCAGCACCAATGGTACAGCCCATCAGCACCAATGGTACAGCCCATCAGCACCAATGGTACAGCGCATCAGCACCAATGGTACAGCCCATCAGCACCAATGGTACAGTCCATCAGCACCAATGGTACAGCCCATCAGCACCAATGGTACAGCCCATCAGCACCAATGGTACAGCCCATCAGCACCAATGGTACAGCGCATCAGCACCAATGGGACTTTGAGTGGAACTTTGGCTCTATTAAATTTGGACATGGGACCTAAATTAGCCGGATTAGCTTGGCCTACTGTTTCAACAAAAATCGAGCTTCCGCCATTGTTTTCATAATGTGAACATGGGAAATAAGCTAACTAGATAGTTCAAATCAAATGTTATTTGTGACGTTTCATAAACAACAGGTGTAGACTAACAGTGAAATGCTTCCTTAAGGGCCCTTCCCACAATGCAGAGAGAAAAACAATAAATAACAGAAAAGTAAAAAATAAAAATAATAATAAATATACAATGAGTAACAATAACATGGCTATATACACACGGGGTACCAGGTAATACCATGGCTATATACACACGGGGTACCAGGTAATAACATGGCTATATACACACGGGGTACCAGGTAATAACATGGCTATATACACACGGGGTACCAGGTAATACCATGGCTATATACACACGGGGTACCAGGTAATACCATGGCTATATACACACGGGGTACCAGGTAATAACATGGCTATATACACACGGGGTACCAGGTAATAACATGGCTATATACACACGGGGTACCAGGTAATACCATGGCTATATACACACGGGGTACCAGGTAATACCATGGCTATATACACACGGGGTACCAGGTAATAACATGGCTATATACACACGGGGTACCAGGTAATACCATGGCTATATACACACGGGGTACCAGGTAATACCATGGCTATATACACACGGGGTACCAGGTAATACCATGGCTATATACACACGGGGTACCAGGTAATACCATGGCTATATACACACGGGGTACCAGGTAATACCATGGCTATATACACACGGGGTACCAGGTAATACCATGGCTATATACACACGGGGTACCAGGTAATACCATGGCTATATACACACGGGGTACCAGGTAATACCATGGCTATATACACACGGGGTACCAGGTAATACCATGGCTATATACACACGGGGTACCAGGTAATACCATGGCTATATACACACGGGGTACCAGGTAATACCATGGCTATATACACACGGGGTACCAGGTAATACCATGGCTATATACACACGGGGTACCAGGTAATACCATGGCTATATACACACGGGGTACCAGGTAATACCATGGCTATATACACACGGGGTACCAGGTAATACCATGGCTATATACACACGGGGTACCAGGTAATACCATGGCTATATACACACGGGGTACCAGGTAATACCATGGCTATATACACACGGGGTACCAGGTAATACCATGGCTATATACACACGGGGTACCAGGTAATACCATGGCTATATACACACGGGGTACCAGGTAATACCATGGCTATATACACACGGGGTACCAGGTAATACCATGGCTATATACACACGGGGTACCAGGTAATACCATGGCTATATACACACGGGGTACCAGATAATACCATGGCTATATACACACGGGGTACCAGGTAATACCATGGCTATATACACACGGGGTACCAGGTAATACCATGGCTATATACACACGGGGTACCAGGTAATACCATGGCTATATACACACGGGGTACCAGGTAATACCATGGCTATATACACACGGGGTACCAGGTAATACCATGGCTATATACACACGGGGTACCAGGTAATACCATGGCTATATACACACGGGGTACCAGGTAATACCATGGCTATATACACACGGGGTACCAGGTAATACCATGGCTATATACACACGGGGTACCAGGTAATACCATGGCTATATACACACGGGGTACCAGGTAATACCATGGCTATATACACACGGGGTACCAGGTAATACCATGGCTATATACACACGGGGTACCAGGTAATACCATGGCTATATACACACGGGGTACCAGGTAATACCATGGCTATACACACACGGGGTACCAGGTAATACCATGGCTATACACACACGGGGTACCAGGTAATACCATGGCTATACACACCGGGGTACCAGGTAATAACATGGCTATACACACACGGGTACCAGGTAATACCATGGCTATACACACACGGGGTACCAGGTAATACCATGGCTATACACACACGGGGTACCAGGTAATACCATGGCTATACACACACGGGGTACCAGGTAATACCATGGCTATATACACACGGGGTACCAGGTAATAACATGGCTATATACACACGGGGTACCAGGTAATACCATGGCTATATACACACGGGGTACCAGGTAATACCATGGCTATATACACACGGGGTACCAGGTAATAACATGGCTATATACACACGGGGTACCAGGTAATAACATGGCTATATACACACGGGGTACCAGGTAATAACATGGCTATATACACACGGGGTACCAGGTAATAACATGGCTATATACACACGGGGTACCAGGTAATAACATGGCTATATACACACGGGGTACCAGGTAATACCATGGCTATATACACACGGGGTACCAGGTAATACCATGGCTATATACACACGGGGTACCAGGTAATACCATGGCTATATACACACAGGGTACCAGGTAATACCATGGCTATATACACACGGGGTACCAGGTAATAACATGGCTATATACACACAGGGTACCAGGTAATAACATGGCTATATACACACGGGGTACCAGGTAATAACATGGCTATATACACACGGGGTACCAGGTAATACCATGGCTATACACACAGGGTACCAGGTAATAACATGGCTATATACACACGGGGTACCAGGTAATAACATGGCTATATACACACGGGGTACCAGGTAATACCATGGCTATACACACAGGGTACCAGGTAATAACATGGCTATATACACACGGGGTACCAGGTAATAACATGGCTATATACACACGGGGTACCAGGTAATACCATGGCTATACACACAGGGTACCAGGTAATACCATGGCTATATACACACGGGGTACCAGGTAATAACATGGCTATATACACACGGGGTACCAGGTAATAACATGGCTATATACACACGGGGTACCAGGTAATAACATGGCTATATACACACGGGGTACCAGGTAATACATGGCTATATACACACGGGGTACCAGGTAATAACATGGCTATATACACACGGGGTACCAGGTAATACCATGGCTATATACACACGGGGTACCAGGTAATACCATGGCTATATACACACGGGGTACCAGGTAATAACATGGCTATATACACACGGGGTACCATAATACCATGCACACACAGGGTACCAGGTAATAACATGGCTATATACACACGGGTACAGGTAATAACAGGCTATACCAGGTAATACCATGGCTATACACACAGGGTACCAGGTAATAACATGGCTATATACACACGGGGTACCAGGTAATAACATGGCTATATACACACGGGGTACCAGGTAATACCATGGCTATACACACAGGGGTACCAGGTAATAACATGGCTATATACACACGGGGTACCAGGTAATACCATGGCTATATACACACGGGGTACCAGGTAATACCATGGCTATATACACACGGGGTACCAGGTAATAACATGGCTATATACACACGGGGTACCAGGTAATACCATGGCTATATACACACGGGGTACCAGGTAATACCATGGCTATATACACACGGGGTACCAGGTAATAACATGGCTATATACACACGGGGTACCAGGTAATACCATGGCTATATACACACGGGGTACCAGGTAATACCATGGCTATATACACACGGGGTACCAGGTAATAACATGGCTATATACACACGGGGTACCAGGTAATACCATGGCTATATACACACGGGGTACCAGGTAATACCATGGCTATATACACACGGGGTACCAGGTAATAACATGGCTATATACACACGGGGTACCAGGTAATACCATGGCTATATACACACGGGGTACCAGGTAATACCATGGCTATATACACACGGGGTACCAGGTAATAACATGGCTATATACACACGGGGTACCAGGTAATACCATGGCTATACACAACGGGTACCAGGTAATACCATGGCTATATACACACGGGGTACCAGGTAATACCATGGCTATATACACACGGGGTACCAGGTAATACCATGGCTATATACACACGGGGTACCAGGTAATAACATGGCTATATACACACGGGGTACCAGGTAATACCATGGCTATATACACACGGGGTACCAGGTAATACCATGGCTATATACACACGGGGTACCAGGTAATAACATGGCTATATACACACGGGGTACCAGGTAATACCATGGCTATACACACGGGGTACCAGGTAATACCATGGCTATATACACACGGGGTACCAGGTAATAACATGGCTATATACACACGGGGTACCAGGTAATACCATGGCTATATACACACGGGGTACCAGGTAATACCATGGCTATATACACACGGGGTACCAGGTAATAACATGGCTATATACACACGGGGTACCAGGTAATACCATGGCTATATACACACGGGGTACCAGGTAATACCTGGCTATATACACACGGGGTACCAGGTAATAACATGGCTATATACACACGGGGTACCAGGTAATACCATGGCTATATACACACGGGGTACCAGGTAATACCATGGCTATATACACACGGGGTACCAGGTAATACCATGGCTATATACACACGGGGTACCAGGTAATACCATGGCTATATACACACGGGGTACCAGGTAATACATGGCTATATACACACGGGGTACCAGGTAATACCATGGCTAT